>NW_020925178.1:216128-275871 GCF_003984885.1 Neopelma chrysocephalum
GTCCAGCTCCTCACTGAACGGTCCCTTCCCCAACCAGGCGGCACCTGAAACCCTTACTCCCTCCTGGAGTAAGTCTCCGTTTGGACTCCTGCCAAACAGACCCCTTCCCAAATGAAGAGGATTTACCACTCACTTTTCTCCTAAGTGAGCCTTCGCCTGGGTTTTTGCGCACAAAGATTACGGGGAACTGCAGTGATTTATTGCCAATTTGCCTTCTCTAAATCTTTTCGGTCGGAAATCCCAGGGTCTGTGCCGCAGGACTCCCCCGGGACTGTCCAAACGGGGACGGCGGCGCCTGCCCCAGGAGGATCCTGCTGCCCAAGGACTCTGGTCCGAAACACGGCACCAAATTGTTATCAGTAACAAGAGCAAAACTCTTTTAAAGTTTTACAAAAGTTTATTTAAGGCAGATGGGCAAACAGCGCTGGGCGGATGGGGTTTTGCTTCCCCATATATTCCGCAAAATTCAATAAGTTTCAATTTTTCTTTTTATAGCCCCAAATCCCCTCCCAGGTTTCTAGCTACCAGTTCATTCTGCGCATGTTCTGTCTTTGTTACCAGGGAATCTTTTCCCTGTTTCTTGTCTTCCTTATCAGTCTCTCCTGGCGCCTTCTTTCTTAACAAGTCTGGCCGCCTCCTTCCTCTTATCAGATTGTGTCGGCCAAGGGTGTCTTGGTTGTTAGAGCCCTTCTGCTTTATGTCTTCTTGACAGTTGCTAGGGAGAATACTTTCCTACATAGATAGCTAACATCTAGAGGTAATATAGTAGAATATAATTTTTCATGATAACATAACATCACAGTTCACAATTACAGTATTACAAGTATAATTTGATAAGCAAATTATCTCTTTTTGTCTTTATTGACTATCACAGTATCCTGGCCTTTCCTGTTGTCTTTTGCATGGAAAGTTGTACAAGATTTCTAATTTAATGTTACCAAATGTGGCGTACATTCCCCTCAAGTTATGAGACTGATAAGAAGTTCACAGCTAATAACTACTTAAAATGTGTGTGTGAGTGACAGATGACTGAGGTGGCCACCTACGTATGCTGGGAAAAAGACTGTGTGAGAAACTGTGTGGAAATGCAACTATGTAGACTTAAAAATACTTTCTGTAAGTGTCAAGATTTTAAAAAGATGTGTAACATGATTCTGTTGAACCATAGTGAGTCCTTATTCTGCATGGTATATGAACTCTTCAAATTCCCACTATAAGTAATTCCACTCTTATGGAACCTGGTGAGGTTTTGGTTATGTTCATCAAGAGGATTCTCCTCAATTTGTGGAACTTCGAGTTGTAACTCTTGCTTTTCAGTTATTTCCTAATCAGCCTTTAAATGTTATTACTGATTTTGTATATGTTGTTAATTTGTTACAGCAACTTGATCAAGCGGTGTTGTATTGTCCATTTCCAGGTCTTATTTTTCAAGCGTTGTTTGTACTTTAAAGAACTCCTTTGTAGAGGTTAGAGTCTGGCCGGGAATCCCTGCACAGCCAATAGGGGGGCCTTGTACATCTGGAAGGTTGGTGGTTGTGGTTGTGTTGCTGATGCTGCCTTATCTAGTGTCGTTCCTGCAAAGGGCCCTGCAGGATACGATACGGGCAGTCTTTGCTGCACAACTACAGACAAGGGGGGAATTGTGGGGTGAAGTGTGGGCGGAGAGGCTCAGGAACACATGCAAACGACCAATATGATCAGGCAAAATGTCCAATTTATTATTTAAATAAGTCAACTTTTATACAGTTTAGTTTGTTTTGGGCACATGCTTACAACAAGGTAATTGGATAGCTCAGTCTGTGCACGTGTCTCATGTCTCCAGTTCATTGGACCTGATGTTCTGTCCACACGGCCTGAAATCATACTTGGCATGTAGAGGCCTTCATAATTAGGGGCTTTCCAAAATCTCCAGGTGTACCTTTATCTGTAGTTTCTCAAGGCTTTCTTGCTATAAACATACTATGTTCTCAAACCTTATAACTAGACACACAGCTAACAAGTATAAACATCGCATATTTTCACACAGTCTATAAGTATAAACATTACAGATTACAACTTCTAAAGTCATGTCAAGCAAGGCCTACAGAAAGCAGGAAAAATTGTTCAGAGAAATCTCTTTGCTCCGGCCACAATTCCCCATTTCTGCTTTTGAACAATTTTTACTGTATTCTTGTAACATTCTTTATTATATCTATAACATATTAACAAACACAATTATATAATAATAATTACTATTACCATTAACAAACTTAACAACCTATTAACCTTAGGGTTTGTGCTCATAACGTTTTCTTAAAGGTGCTACTAAATATAGGGTTTATTCTTAAAAAATTTTTATTCACTCTAAAACACTTCTGGAAATGGAACTCTATTCAATTGTGGGTTATTTGTCTTCTGTTTATTTAAAGGTGTTTGTGTATCTGTTCATCCAAAGGTGTTTGTGTATTTGTGTTCATATATTCACACACATACATGCATACACTTTCATTCATTCACATTCACACGGTGGCCACCATCATATACACTGTCACACAGACATACTTTTGAGTTCCATGTCAAAAAATTATAATTCTCTAGTATCTTATAATGATAATAATTTTCTAATACCTTATAATGTTAGAGTTTCTTAACCAAACAGATAAAACTAACCAGATAGATAAACTTTCTTTTACCAATACCTAGTGAGTAATCCAAAGGTCATACAATACATTATACTTAAATTCTTACCCTCTATAATTATGTGCTTCTTAACTTTCAAAATTATGTGCCTTAAAAATACTAAAAAATTGTACTCAATAAACTGTGTTCTAATAATATTAAGACAACTGTTAGCTACAACAGCTTCTGGTGGTGTCACAGTCACCTGCAGGAATAACATCAACCTTGTTCCGAAGAACCAGCTTCCTTCCAAGGCCTCATCCATCATGCAGATAGCTAGAGAACACCTGTGTGCAAAAAACTGAACACATGAAAACACTTTTGCAAGTCAACTAAGGGGCTGACACCCTTCTCTCTCCCCATTTCTGCTTTTGCAAAAGTGTTTTTTAAAATTCGTAACTCACCAGTCTCTTTACCAAATACCTTTGTGATAATAGCAAAATTCTATAGCAGTTCCATTTTGTAACACAGTATGTATAGACTATCTATAACTTCTAACAATTCTGATAAAATTATAGGTTAACATGTCTAAAAATTTCATCCTCATGTTTTCATCTAGGTCAGGATGGGTATTAATTGCATGATGCAACCGATCAATAAATTTCCAAATGGCTCCGTTGATCTCTGTCATATCGTAGTAAAAGATGGAGCTGTCTTATTATCATGTATTGCTTGTATTGCTTTTCTGATCACAACCTACAGTTGTGCTACAAAAGCTGTTTCAGCTGAAAAGTACAGATTGTTAATAAGCATAAAGTAAAATATATAGGTGAAAAGAAAAGAATTCCTACAGATCACTTAGGCTTTCAGTTAAATGTGACTTGTAAAAGAAAGGCAATGTATTAACAACAAATAGGAACGTCTCTAAATGTCAAAAATCTGGGAAGTGTATATGGTAAAGCATCATACCAAAAGACTTAGAATAGTGCAGTGCAAGGGAAAACATAGACTCTTACAGACTTTAGTGTGTCCAGTCTATACGAGCATTCTTGTTACTAGAATTCGAAAAAAAACTTAAAGAGTTAAGAGAAAAAAAGTCCTTATTATTGGAGATAATACTTATTCCTAAAATACTCTAACACAAATGTAATATAACTCGATCTCAACCCATACTGAGTAATTGTAAATTTAGCTTCTTTTAGCATTTTCTAATCTAAGACTTAATAGCTTCTATTGTCTCCTGCATCTGTTATAACTGAAAATGCGTTAGGAGTTAACAACCAAACTATCCCTTCATCATAGCATCTCACAGAATTCCTTTTTATCTCTGCTCTGGACCTTCCCCACTCGCGCTAGCCCTAAACCCTCAAACTGCAGATTCACAGATTCTCTCAGCACAGTCCCACTCCCTCCCCCCTCCCTAAATGGACTCTGTGGAGGTGGTGAAGTCGACAGAAAAAAAAGGCTTGGGGAAACCTGTCCCTGTATGGGGGTATAGGGAGCTGGCAATGGCAGAGGAGGTGCAGAGAGCTTGTGTTGGTGTAACTTCTTGTCTGCCTCAGATACTTGCAAAACTTTTCTCACAGCTGCACTTGGTTCTCTAAGTCTCTTTGTCTGTTCTCGGAGTCTGATGTAGAACTCGGTGACGCGGGGAGCAGACAGCAGCAGCGGCGTGATGGTGTGGGCTGATTCGCGACTCCTCCCCCCCCTCCCGTTCTTTCTTACCGAAGTTGTCTCTTGCCGGGTTCGGCGGGGAGGGGGGGCGATGGTGGCTCTCGGCAGCTTGGGGTCGGTGTCGCGCGGTGGTGACGTAACAGGGTGCGACGGTGGTCGGTCAGCGCGGGCTATGGCGGAGGCGGGGTCGCGGCAGCGGCAATTGTGTTCGCGGACGGGCAAGCGGCGGCGGGCACGGTCGGGCAGGCAGGGCACGGCGGCGCACGGCGGCGGGGGGGGCCATGGAAGCGACGGGCGGAAACAGCGCGGCTTCTGGCTAAGGCGGCTCGGGGCGACTCCCGGGTCGGCGCGGGCACAGGAGCGGTGGGGGGACCGGCTCCACGCGGCAGTACAGCGGGGCCGGGTACGGCTCCAGGCGGCAACACGGCAGCAGCTTTAGAAGCGGCGGCAGGAAAAACGGCAGCGGGGGGGCTGGTGGAGAGCTCGCCGCGGGGGGAGGCGCAGCTGGCAGTGGCCTCCCTGGGGTCCTGCACAGAGCTAGAACTGTTCAGGGCTAAGGACAAACTGCTTCTGGGGCCGCTGGCTGACGGTCGGGCAGAAGCCTGCTCTTTGAAACTCGCCGACAGCACGATTGTTGAAATAATGAATAAAAGCTGAAAAACTGACTCGCTCTCTATGCTTTCAGTCTCGCTGCTCGCTAATGCAGCATAGGCTAAAGCTGTAACTTGCCTCTCAGTCCTTATAAATTTCTCTGTTTCACTTAGCACCCACAACGTAAGATAGCTAGCTGATTCCTTAGATCCTTTGATCTCTTCCCCTAACTGTTCCTTTATAGCATCCTGTATGGACACCTCAAAGGCAGCTTGAGCTGTGGGGATTAGTAACCCTTTTAGGGCTTTTTCATCATAATTAGAATCTCTGTCAGAGAGAATTAAATGGAGGAGCGTTTCCATTGCATCTTCCTCTTTGGACAGCATGGACCCTGTTTCTCCTCCCTCAGCCGACTCACCTGGCCAAGGCAAGATTTCTCTGTACCACGCACGTGGCTTTACATTCGTGGCGCCGGGGTAACACGCCACCTCTAACGGCTGCTTCTCTCGGCTCCTTCTGTTCGCCTTGTGTCCCTCGGAACGACGAAACCGGAGTCCCTGTCTTTTTCCAGGCACCAGACATTGGGAGAGGAATTTAACCATCCTCTGCTACCATTTGTGGGCGGAGAGGCTCAGGAACACATGCAAACGACCAATATGATCAGGCAAAATGTCCAATTTATTATTTAAATAAGTCAACTTTTATACAGTTTAGTTTGTTTTGGGCACATGCTTACAACAAGGTAATTGGATAGCTCAGTCTGTGCACGCATCTCATGTCTCCAGTTCATTGGACCTGATGTTCTGTCCACATGGCCTGAAATCATACTTGGCATGTAGAGGCCTTCATAATTAGGGGCTTTCCGAAATCTGCAGGTGTACCTTTATCTGTAGTTTCTCAAGGCTTTCTTGCTATAAACATACTATGTTCTCAAACCTTATAACTAGACACACAGCTAACAAGTATAAACATCGCATATTTTCACACAGTCGATAAGTATAAACATTACAGATTACAACTTCTAAAGTCATGTCAAGCAAGGCCTACAGAAAGCAGGAAAAATTGTTCAGAGAAATCTCTTTGCTCCGGCCACAGTGAAGTCGCAGCCCCACAATTGAAGTTTGAAAGGTTTGAGGAATTGCAAAAGTTAGGCCGTGTTCCATGGGAGCAGTGGAGCTAATTAGATAGTTTCCATGGACACAGCCTTGAGTTGCAAAGAGTACAAGGTTAAGACTGTTTGGTAATGTGCAGGTGTTTGAATTCCTGGGTGTTTTTGTGAGAATACGTTTATGTTGTGTGTGTGGGAAAGTAGAGGTTAGCGATCTCAATAAAGGCTGCCTGCTGCGCTGAGCAGACAGACATCTCTCTGTTTCATCACCCTACTGTGTCTCATCACCTTATTGTGTGTCGTGCGTCTTTCTTTCCCCCACGGACCAAGACCTGACGACAGATACCCAACGACAAGCTTGCTCGAGAGTTCTAGGCACTGTAGTAAACATAGCTGCTGCATCAGCTCTTTGGTTCCCTTCTGCTATAGGCCCCGGCATTTCTGTGTGTGACCTAACATGCATTATGTAGAAATCAAACCTTCTGTGGTTAACAAGAACCCGTACAGTACGTATTTCAGTGAGTAAGTGTGGATTAGCAACATCTCGAAGGAAGAAAGCCTCGAGACGTGAAACCAAACCTGCTGCATAGCATGAGTCTGTAACAATGTTAACTGGCTGATCAGGAAACAGTTCAAAGGCAATATGAATAGCTGCGAGTTCTAGAACCCGTACCAAACCATGGCTTATGGTCTGTACCTCTGTGGGGGACCCCAGTGGGACCGGGGCCCTGACATGGAATGAGGACATGATTGAGAATGAAGGAATTAACCCTGACAACATATTGGTGTACCCTGGAAGAAACAAGAACCTGTTGTGGATAAAGGAACTGAGTAAGACATAAACAGACAAGAAAAAGGAACGGATGTGCTGAGAAAGTGTGAGAAAGTAAGATTGAAAGAGCCAACCTATCAGCTGTAAGACTATGTTGCTATTTTTGAGATTAACCTATGAGTAGAGAGCACGTATGCTTAAGAAATGTATAAAAGAAGCTGTAAAAGTGCAAAGTCATTCCTATTCTATTCTTCTTGCCTTCAATAAAAGTCTTTCTACTGAAACTTTCCAGTGTTGTGTCCATCCCAATAGCGACATCTGGTGACTCCAACGTGGTACTGTGTCGATGTGATAATTGGATAGCAGAGAAAGCCGTGAGAATTCGGGCGGCGGGGACAGCCACGGGAACGGAGCTCGGTGAAGCTTTTAGAGCAACGGTGAAGTTGCCAGACCGGCCTTAGACAAAGACACCTGGACAAGGTGAGCCACCGAGAACGATGGGGACTACTCTTAGCAAAGAGGAATCTAGCGTTGTATCAATGTGGAAATCTATCCTACTTAAACGGGGGGTGAAGTTAGACAAACTGGCTTTGCGAAAGATGTTGCTTTGGAGCAAAGGCCAGGGGTATGAAGCAGATACTGTTACCGTTTTTAGTGTTTCCATCTGGAAGGAGATTGGTGATAAGCTCTTTGATGCTGCCTCCAGGGGAGAAAAGGTTGCTGCCTCCCTCCTTACAACTTGGTGGCTTTTATATGAAACAGTAAAGGATCTTAAGACACAGACTGTTAAAGATAAGACGGAACCTCCTGATTCTAAACTTGTGAGTGAGGCACCTTCTGCCGATATCCCTGCAGGCTCCCCGCCCTCTCCTCCTGCACGTCCTCAACAGAATGCTCAGGCTTCTCCTGCAAAAGATAAGGCACCTGCAGGGGACTCAGAAAAGAGTAAGCCACCTCAGCCCCAATATAGATCTACCTTTTGGGGTGAGGACGAGGATAGCATGTATGGGAGAGGGTCGGTAGCAGTCAGCAGTCGAACTTATAAGACACCAGTTCAGTCTATTCTCCCATCAGCACCACCGCCCCCCTCCGAAGAGGAAGACAAAATTGAGAAGGAGGGGGACTCGCCCCGAGGGGATTGTGCCCCAGTGGGATCAAATTATTACCCCCCCCTTCCTCAAGACAACTGGGATGGGGATGACCCCATGACAGGGGAGACGTCAGGACGGGAGCCAGTTTCCCTGCCCCCTGGGAAAGTGCTACAGATAGACTCAGGTCGGGGGGGCCGGCATGTTGCCGAGAATCTGGAAAGCAGAAGATACCCCGACAATGGGAGTTTCCCCTCTCCCAAGTTACCCTCCAGCCCAAGGATTCAGTTAAATTTTGGCAGAAAATAAAGCAACAAGCCCTTATGGCAGGCAACTGGGACCTATCAGAAGCTGTTACAGCACCCCTCGCTGAGGGCAGTCCTATTACTACAACTGATGATCCTATGGCCTTTCCGGTGGTGCGAGGAGATCCGGGTAGAGGGACTATGGATGAATATCAGCCATGGACTTGGAAAGTCATTCAGGATCTGCAAGTATGTGTGTCTAAATATGGTCCAAACTCACCTGCCACAATGCAATTGCTACGTCTTATTGTATGGCCAGTCTTCGCGAACAAAGATTTTTGGGAAAGGTCTTTTACCTTTCCAGCCTGCGCAAGGGATTTTTTAGGTGAGACACAGCATGCGCTGAACTGAGCCCACCCTTTAATCCTCAGGTTCATCTGCCGGGGCCAAGCAAGCTTGGACAATGGCAGTGAGGTCCTCAGGACGTAGGTTTGTTTAGAGTGACCTTCTCATAGATGGATGACCTCACAGGGCTAACGAGCTCCATCTGCCCGGGGGACCGGGAATCGAACCTGCGTCGCAGCAGTGAGAGTGCTGCATCCTAACCACTAGGCCACCAGGGGTCCTTATTACCACGGATGAAATGACGCCCTATGATATCAAAATGCTTGCACAAGTCATGTTTCAGCCTGTTCAGTTTAATGTATTTTCTATCATTTGGCAGCAACTGGCAGAAGCTCAAGCTATAACTAATTTGCAGTTTCCACAGGACTACGTACAATTTGGTAATGGAGCTGATGTTTTGACAGGGTCAGGGCGTTTTTCTAATCCACAGCATCAGGCACAATGGGACCCATTGATCTTAGAACAAATAAAATCGTTAGGTTTGCAGGCATTATTAACGAGCTGCAGAATTAGCAGAATCCAAAGCGAGGTACACAGCTATATGCCAAGGTACCCGGGAACCATTCTTACAGTTTGTGGAAAAGCTACAAGTGGCTGTAGAGAAGCAAGTTTTTGATGCTTGGTTGCAGAAGCTGTTAGTTACTCAGTTAGCTAAAGATGACGCTAATACAGACTGTCAAAAAATAATAGAGACATTGCCAGGAGACCCTATCCTTGATACAAGCATGCGCCAAGGTGGGGTTCATAGACCATAAAATGGCTGCGCTTGCAACTGCTATGGCAGCAATGAAAACCTCAGATCAAAAATGTAACTGGAAAGGGCATTTGAAGGCGGACTACCCGAACAGGGGCAAACATAAAGATTTAACAGAAACAGCCATGGTTACGTGTCGTCGTTGTGGAAGGAATGGCCATTTTGCCAAACAATGCTGATCTAAGTATTGCCTTGATGGCCAGCCTTTACCCCCGGGCCAGGGAAATGGCAGGAGGAGCTCAAAGGGGCGAGCGCAGACACAAATACCGGCCATGTCTTCCAACAATCCCTTTGCCAGTCATCCACCCGTGCAATCCCTTGCGACCAGATATCAGGAAAAAGCTGCGGATCCGCCAGCATGGACATATCCACCGCTGACACAGTAACTATAATGACACACCAAGTGCACAAAGGCCCTTTGGATGCATGGGGACCTATTGGGAGGGGACTCAGTGCCTTATTAATAGGTAGATCTAGTGCTACTCTCCAGGGTATTTTAATACATGTGGGAGTAATTGATGCTGACTTTGAGGGACAAATTTCTGCTATGGTATCTACTCCTACTCCCCCGGTTACGATAGAAAAGGGAACTCGAATTGCTCAACTGGTGCCTTTTGTGAGTTGTGTCCCTAGGACTGAGCAGGTGACTCGGGGCACAGGTGGATTTGGATCTACGGGACCCCTGCAAGTGTTCTGGACCCAAACACTGATGGATAATCACCCACAGATGACTTGCGTCCTCTCTCAATACGACGCCATGACTGGAAAACTTAAGGTATCTGGACTGCTGGACACTGGGGCGGACATCATTATAATCTCACAGAAGGACTGGCCTCCCACCTGGCCTGTAATTTCTTCCACTCAAGGTGTGGTGGGTCTGGGGAGTTTAGCACAAAGCTTGATGGCCGCCCAGCCAGTGACTGTTACTAACCCTGAGGGGCAGATAGCAACAGTACGTCCCTTTGTTGCAGCAGCACCTTTAAACCTATGGGGCCGGGACTGTCTCTTGCAATGGGGGGTACGCATCACAACGGATTGTCAATAGGGGCCACTGTGTTGCAGGGCGTAAAGAGACCCACATTAGCCCTTAAATGGCGGACTGACAAACCAATATGGGTAAACCAGTGACCCTTCAAGCAAGAGAAGCTTGAAGCCCTGCACCTATTGGTAGCAAGAACAATTAAGAGTAGGCCATATTGAACCCTCCAACAGTCCCTGGAACACCCCTGTGTTTGTTATAAAAAAGAAATCAGGAAAATGGCGGTTGCTGCATGATTTGTGACAGATCAATGCTGTCATGGCCACCATGGGTGCACTACAACCCGGTTTGCCTTCCCCAGCCATGATTCCTATGCATTGGGAAATCATTGTCATGGATCTTTAAGATTGTTTTTTTACCATTTCCTTAGACCAGAATGACATGGAGAAATTTGCCTTTACTGTCCCATCTGTAAATCATGCAGAACCTACACAATGATACCATTGGAAAGTACTTCCTCAAGGGATGATAATTCTCCCACCATATGTCAGTGGTTTGTGGCCCAAGACTTAAGCCCCATCAGAGAATGTTTTCCTAATTGTTATTGTTATCACTACATGGACGACATTCTTTTAGCTGCTCCATCACCTCAAATCTTAAATTCAGTGGAAGCCCAAACACAACTGTCCTTACAACAATTCGGCCTTGTTGTTGCCCCTGAAAAGGTGCAACGCCAGCCCCCATGACTGTATTTAGGACTGAAAGTCCTTGATCGCACAGTGCAACTCCAACCCATTGCTATAAATTTTGAAATCAAGAACCTGAATGATGTGCAGAAATTGGCTGGCATGATCAATTGGGTGAGACCTTATTTAGACCTCTCCTCCTCCCAGTTAGCACCTCTATTTGAACTCTTAAAAGGTGATACTAACCCATCTGCACCTTGTCATTTGACGCAAGACGCAAAAAGGGTTATTGAATTGGTGGAGCAAGCAATTCAGAATAAATGTATATGGCACATTGATTTCTCTGTTGAGGTTCAAGTTTTTGTTGTAATTGATGAGTTGATCCCTACTGCCATGATCGTTCAGTGGAATGAGAAGTGGGACGATCCCCTTCATGTATTGGAATGGGCCTTTTTGTCGTTCCATAGCGAGAAAACTGCCCCAGGCTTGTTTGAGCTATTGGCTCAAGTGATCATTAAGGTACGACTGTGTTGCACTGAATTGTTGGCAAGACACCCAGCACACATTGTTGTGCCAGTCCAAGCTGAGTACTTTGAGTGGTGTCTGACCAACAGCTCGGCGCTGCAGGCAGCGCTGATGAATTTTACTGGGCAAATTACTTATCATCTCCCTTCTCATCCATTGTTGAAACTGGCAAGTCAAATTTCATTTGCCCAAAAACAACTCAGTTCACGGGACCTCATGTCTGGTCCCACTGTTTTTACGGATGGATCGGGAAAAACAAGAAAAGCTGCCATAGTGTGGTATGCCAATTCACAATGGCATCATATTGTAGAACAACAACAAGGCTCTCCACAGGTTGTCGAACTGCGTGCTGTTTTGTTAGCCTTTCAACATTTTAATGATGCTGTTAATATTGTTACTGATTCTGCTTATGTAGCTGGTTTGGTTCAAAGACTTGATAAGGCTGTTTGGGGGGATATATCTAATGCCCTTTTGTTTGGTGTTATGAAGCTTTTATGGTTGACCATTCAGAAACGCTCGCATCCTTATTATATTCTACACATCAGGAGCCATGCTTCTCTTCCAGGATTTTTCACTGAAGATAATGCACAAGCGGACCACTTGGTTTCTGCACTAGCATTGGGTCCAGTTCCGAATCTGCATCAATCCCACTGTTGAATCCCACTGCTTTTTCCATCAAGGTTTTCGAGCCCTGAGGAGACAATTTCATCTTTCAGCACGTGATGCACAGTCCATTATTGCCTCCTGTTCTGATTGCCAGGGTCATCATGTTCCTGTCTTTTATGGCACCAACCCACAAGGGCTCCAGGCCCTGCAAATTTGGCAACCTGATGTAACCCACATTCAAGAATTTGGTCACCTTAAATATGTTCATGTTTCTCTTGGTACCTTTTTACAGGTCATCGTTGCTACCGCCCATACTGGCGAGACCGCCTGAGATGTGATCCGCCATTGGCAACAGGCATTCGCCTTTTGTGGAGTTCCCAGTCAGCTTAAGACCGACAATGGCCCAGCTTATAAATCAAATAGGATTTTGCTGTTTCTGCAGCAATGGGGTGTTACGCATGTTACAGGCATCCCTCATTCTCCTACGGGCCAAAGTATCTTTGAACGTGCTCATGGCACTCTCAAACGTTTCCTTCAGAAACAGAAAAGGGGAATGACAGGTGAATCCCCTGAGGCAAGATTAAACAAGGTAACATATGTACTTAACTTTTTGCATGTTGCAGAAGGTTTTCAGGAACCTCCCATAATTTACCATTTCACATCTCTGACACGAAGTTCAACTGTTTCCCCCAGGGCCAGGGTGCAGGTAAAAAATTTGCAAACAGGACAATAAGACATTGTTGGGGAATTATTAACTTGGGGAAGAGGGTATGCTTGTGTCTCCACAGATGAAGGGCCACGCTGGGTTCCTGCGCAGTGTGTACGTCCCGCTCTGCATCGGGATGATAGCTGCTGATGCATCCTTCGAAGAGGAGTTGGACCGAATTAGCCCATGGAATAGCCACAGTGTTTGGGTCACCCTCACGAAAGCATTGAATCAAACTACCTTTTGTGCATCTCTCACTCAGCCTGAACTACCCTTTCACATGTGTTTGATGGGGGTGCCTTTGGGTGATTCTGAGGCACCAACAATTGTATCTCAAGTGACCAGACTCAAACACTTGGTCTCATCTCTTTGTAAATCTATGAAAAATTGTATAGAGAATTGGGATGTATGGGATGATAAACTTCCGGTGACCCTCCCCCTTTAGGAATTGGATATTTTGGGAACCTTAAGTGCCGCTTATTGCATTTATCTTAAATATGCTCAAGGCGCTGACTTTCTTGGGGATAATAATACGGCTGTACAGGTTGTATCATCTAATATGCCTTTTTATATGAACAGCTCAGCCTGGTGTGAGAACCTTAGCAGCAACATTTCCCATCCTGTCCCAGGTGTTGCAGTTGCCTGAAAACTTCCCAAGGGGTACTTTTTTATTTGTGGCAACAGGGCATGGCCAGGTATCCCTGCAAAAGCTGTAGGGGGGCCATGAACCATTGGCAAGCTTGGGTTGTTAACACCTTCTCATAAGGTGCTTCTTAACCACACCCACCTATTTAGCCACTCTCGTGCTAAACGTGCCTTGACTGTTGATTCTGGGTATGAGGATTCTGTTAACCTGTGGAGTCATGGGGAAATAGTAACTGCTTCTCTTTTTGTGCCTCAAGTTGCTGCCACGAAAGCATTAGGAACTTTTAATAGGTTAGCCTGCTGGATTACAAAACAAGCCAATTGAACATCTCAAATTTTATATCAATTAGCCACGGATGTTGATAGTGTCCATCATGCTACTTTACAAAATAGACCTGCCATTAATTTTCTGCTTTTAGCTCATGGACACGACTGTTGGGAGTTTGAAGGAATGTGTTGTATGAATTTATCTGACCATTCTGAATCGATTTATAAACAGATTGTGAAGTTACAGGAGGAAACTCAAAAAGTTATGCAGGACACAGGGTTTTTTGGATTAGATGATGTCTTTAAGGGATGGGGGTTACCGATATGGCTTCTTTCTTGCCTAAAGACAGGACTTTTCATCATTGTTATAATTGTAGTTGTGCTTCTGATGTTGCCATGTATCGTGTTGCTTGTGCAAAGGGCCCTGCAGAAGACGGCACAGGCAATCTTTGTTGCACAAATACAAAAAGGGAGAATTGTGGGGGACCCCGGCTGGACCAGGGGCCTGACATGGAATGAGGATGTGATTGAGAATGAAGGAATTAACCCTGACAACATATCGGTGTACCCTGGAAGAATGGAAAAGTACCAGGAGGAAGGCTGTCTGTGAGAAACAAGAACCTGTTGTGGATAAAGGAACTAAGACATAAACAGACAAGAAAAAGGAACGGATGTCCTGAGAAAGTGTGAGAAAGTAAGATTGAAAGAGCCAACCTATCAGCTGTAAGACTATGTTGCTATGTTTGAGATTAACCTATGAGTAGAGAGCACGTATGCTTAAGAAATGTATAAAAGGAGCTGTAAAAGTGCAAAGTCATTCCCATTCTATTCTATTCTTCTTGCCTTCAATAAAAGTCTTTCTACTGAAACTTTCCAGTGTTGTGTCCGTCCCAACAGCGACATACCTCATTTTCCCACTGTCCTGTGGCAGGGTTTACCCACGTCAATGCAGCCTTTTTGGACTGTCCAGATGCATCAGTAAAAACCGTGAGGCCTTTTACTGGCTGGTGTTGGCATCTGCGTGTGGCTTTTAAGGGTAGGTTACCCATTTCTGCCCAACGTCTGTGTTTAGGATGGTGAGTGGAAATGTCACCGTCATAGCCTGCCCAGGCTGCCTGGAATCCAGCATCTTTGGCCAGTAGCCAGTCAAGGTTGTCCTTCGTCACTGGGATGTAGGTGGTCACTGGATCCTGTCCGTCCAACTCCTGTAGATGTCCTCTGCCTTTAATGACAAGCTTAACAAACATTTCATTAATTGTCCACACAGTCTTTGGCAGTGAGTGGGGCAGAAACAGCCACTCCAGGATCCTCAGTGGATCTGATTCAGCCTGGTCCCACTGAAACAAAACTGCAAATGGTTGGAACCTGCTAGGAACAAGGGCAAGGCAGGTGTGAAGTTCAGGAATTCTCCTTCTGCCTTGTCTGCTCTCGATTGCCTGAGAACATGTCTTTAATGCCTGCTTTGCCTCTGCAGTCAAGGACTGACTAGATGTTAAGTCTGGATTGCCTTTCAGCAGCTCAAAGAGGGGGTGCAGTTCCTCTGTGGTCAAGCCTAAGATAGGCCTTAACCAGTTGATGGCTCCTAAAAGTTTTTGCAAGTCATTTAAGGTTAAAGTGTCCTTTACCTTAATTGTCAGTGGCTGGGGTGAGATTTCTTGCTGCATGATCCTCCATCCAAGGTAGGTCCAGGGTTGAGATCATTGGATCTTCTCTGAAGCAACCTGCAACCCTGCTTCTTGGACAGCATCAGTCAGAGCAGTTATAGCAGTTTGTAACTCAGTTTCTTTGGCCGTGGCGACTAAGATGTCGTCCATGTAATGGTAAATAATTGCTGAGGGGTGAAGCTTTCTGACAGGGTGGATAGCCTTTGCCACAACAGTCTGACAAATTGTCGGACTGTTACACATCCCCTGAGGCAAAACAACCCAGTGGTACCTCTGCATGGGCTCTGCATGGTTTAAAGCAGGGATGGAGAAAGCAAAGCGTGGTGCATCATCAGGGTGTAGGAAAATGGTGAAAAAACAGTCCTTTAAGTCAATTACCATTAAAGGCCATCCTGCTGGAAGCATAGCAGGTGAGGGGAGTCCTGGTTGTAATGCTCCTATTGGTTCTATGACTGAGTTAACTGCTCTTAGGTCATGCAGCATCTGCCATCTGCCACTTTTCTTTGGAATGCAGAACACCAGAGTGTTCCATGGACTGGAGGTTGGCACTATATGTCTTGCATCTAGTTGTTCTTGGACTAAGCCTCTTAGGTGAACAAGCCGTTCCTTTTTCAGGGACCACTGATTTACCCATATAGGGTCATGAGTTTTCCATGTCAGCTTGATTTGTCCTTGGAATGGCTGGTCAATGGCCCTCAGTGAAAATCCTGAGCATCTCTAGTTGCAATTTGCATGACAGTGCCAAATTGGCCTAGCACATCTCTTCCCCACAAAGTGCATGGAATAGGAACAACAAAAGGAGCTATCTTGGCAACCTGCCCCTCTGGCCCCAACACTGTGCATTTTTGTGCACTCTGCCTAGGCCTCTGCGTACCTCCAATCCCCTGGAGAGATGAAGCAGGAAATACAGTGGGCCAGTGAGCTGGCCACTCAGTGTCTTTGATGATGCCTTAAGGTTCATCTGGTTTTTTGATTTTTCTAAGTTTTATAAGTAGTTATATAGCAGAAGTAGGTTTTAGAAGCAGCAGCATTTATTCCCTTACCCTTAGCATAGTAACTACAACCCTTTTACCCCAATTCCCCATATCAATACCCCTGAATTCCAGTAGAAATGTTTAGTCTCTCTTTAAGATAGGCCTCTTCTGTTTGAGGACATCTAATGCTGGCCTGAACCGCAAAAGTACAGTCAAGAACTGGGTGACCATGTGCCCCCTGTACCCTGAAGAAGATGAATGATGAAGAAAAGGGTCTCAAAGACCCCAACCCTAATTCCCAAGGGGCAGGACTGGGGGTGGACCAGGGCAAAAGCCAGGGTGTGGGAAAATCTGGGATTGGACAGAGAGTATTATAAACTGTAACATCTGTAACAGACGGGCACGCGCGTCTTGTAACCTTACGCCTAGGCACGAATTAAACCCTTTCCTTATCTCACCTTCAAAACTAAGTTGTCTCGGAGTTTTTTCTCTCCCTGAGTTTTCTTTTAGGCATCGACTGGTGGCCCAAACAGGGAAAGGCGTGGACCTGGGCTTCTTCAGATCAGAATTTTCATCCTGCAGGACTTCATTTTAAAGCCAGCATTTTATTTTGGAGAATTCCCGTGCTGATCTGAGAAGCCAGCTACCCAGAACCCTACACGGAGGTGAGGTAAGAAAGCCCGGCCGGGCCGATTGGGACAGGGGCTGCCGGCAGCTCTGCTGGAGTAGGCGCAGCAGCACAGGTGGGAGTTTTACTGGTTGGCTTTGCTAGATACGGCGTGGCAAGGGCTGTGAGATCAGCTCTCGCTGGAGCTGCTTTCGGAGCGGCGGCGCCGGGCGGGGTTGCTACGGGAACTGTTATGGACACGGCCGGCGCTGCGGGACTGGCTGACTCGGGAGTGGTGCCAGCCCCAGGGGTGCCTGTCGGACCGGGCGGCCCAGCGCCGCCGGTGGGCACTGGGGCCATTGGCTCTATCGGTAGCGGTAGCAGCGTGAGGACTGTAAGAACGGGGCCGTATGCCCCGGCTGCAAGAGCGGCCCCGGGCACAACGAGAGCGAATGCGGTTACTATAACAACGAACATGAGAGCAGGCACGGCAGACGCCGCTGTAGATCCCGGCGCTGCGGAAGTAGCTAGCTCTGAGACAGTGCCTGATCCGGTCGCAACAGGGGCCGCAGCGGGAGCGGTTCCTGGCCCCGCAGGGGCGGTGGAAGCGGGACTCCCCCCGCCTGTTCCAACGAGCGTGGGGGGAGCAGCCCGTTGCCCCGCAGCTGCCGGCGACGTGGTCGCTACGGCAGCAGGAGCGAGCGCAGGCGTTGTGGAGGCTTTAGGACGGGCCGGCAGCTCTGCCATAGCAGACACGGTTGTCACGTTAACGGGAGTCCCTGCTCTGATCAGGGACGGAGCCCGGCCCGGGCCGGGAGTGGCGGGACCCGACCCGCCTGTTCCAACGAGCGGAGAGAAAGTTTTTTCCCCCGCAGCTGTGATTATGGCTCCTGCCACCGCAACGCAAGCAGGGGCGACGGGGCCGCATGCCCCGATCGTAAAGGGGGGCCCGGGGTTGGCTGCTGCAAGCACGGCAGATGGCAGCACGGGTGCTGCCGACTCTGCCCACACGGCAGGGGCAGAGGTTCTCTCAGAGGCGGCTCCGGGAACGGCCGTTGCTGCGGCGACGGAGCTGCCTGCTCCGACAGCGCTGGGGGCGGCTCCGAGCCTGGTCGGCGCAGGGGGAACAGGACTCCCTGCCTCAACAGCAGGAACGATTCCTGGTGCTGCCGGAGCTGTGGGAGGAGGAGTTTTCCCCCCGCAGCTGCCAGCAAGACAACAGGAACTACCGCGGGCATCCTGGGTGTGGCTGTCATGACAATAGGGCTTGGCGCAAGTGTTGTTGGGACACAAGAACTAGCCGAGGCGGGCCCCGCGGCCCCAGCGGAGGCTGCTGGCTCGGGACTGCTCGGGACCGTGGGAGCGAGCACGATCGGGCAAAGACAGGCAGAGTTTGTCCCAGCTGTTTTAACTGGCGGAGGGGCTCTGCCTTTGGCCCCTGCCAACGTGGCAGAGGCAGGGGCGGCAGCTCCCTCGGGAGCAGCGGGAGCTGACGCTGCCCTGGGGGCAGCGCTGACCGCCGGCGCAGCGAGAGCAAGTCCAGCCGCGGGACAGAGTCTGAGTTTGGCACGGGAGCTGCCGCCGCTCCGATGGACGGAGCGGAGACAGCAGCAAGCGCAGGGGCAAACCGCCCCTCGGCTGTGACCGGCACGGACACAGTTGTCCACGGTACCTCGGCAGCTACAGGCAAGATGCCCGCCAGAACTGCGGGAGCTGCAAGAGGAGCTGGGGCGATGTCTGCAGCTGGGGTTTCCGCCCCGGCTAACACAGGACCCTCTAGCTCCGCCATTAGGGGCGGAGACGGAGCCGCCTCCTGCCCCCACCCCCACCCCCTACCAAGGGAGGGGCGGCTGCTTTAGCTGAGCCGCCCAGCTATACTGTGAGGGGGAAAAAGAAACCAAAGGAATTTTCAGTCTCTGCCCCTCATGAAGAGGGAACAGAGACGCGAAAACAGGGCAAGAACATTTCGGATGCTGAGAAGAGGCAAAAGTGAAGTCTCCCCTCATTTGATCTCATAAGCATGAAAGCTGAAACCCGAGGAACAAACGTCTCTGGTGACAAATCAGGCTATAACTCAGAAAAGGAAGAAGATCCTACCCCAACAAAATCTCTAATTGCAACTAAACTAGAGGGAAAAGAAGTGAAGTTATTGATTGATACAGGTACTACATATGCTGTGTTAAATACTTTGGAAGGAAAATTGAGTCATAATACCATAACTGTAGTTGAGGCTATGGGGATAAGTGAAACCAAATGTGGGGGATCTCGGCTGGACCAAGACCCTAACATGGAACAAAAAGGTGACTGAGAATGGAGGCCTTGGTCCTGACAACATGTTGATGCATCATGGCTAGGCTTCGCGAACGAAGACTTGGGAAGGGCTCTACCCACGTTTCTTGCAAGCGCGTTGGTGGCTAAAAAGGCCAATACGAGATAGACATGTCCGGTTGCAAAAGACACAGCAGAAAGACTCCTTAGATGGTATATTCTGCAGGGCTCGATTCTTTCTGCATTGTCTTTTCTCCTCAAGAGTGATCCTGCGTGCTTTCTCAAAAGCATCAGCAGCGTTATAAATGGTTTGTCTCCAGGCCTCCCGATTAGAGGCCAGAGTGGACCAGTTATGGTGATCAATATGCCCAAGGCTGAGTTGTTGCTTCAGGGAGTCCTTGTATCTTTTCTTTGGGGCTCCTCTCTTGTGGCAGCCAGTGGCAAGTTCACCGTAAAGCAGGATCTTGGGGAGGCGGTGGTCCTTCATCCTAGAGACGTGCCCTGCCCAACGCAGCTGTGTTCTCAGCAACATGGCCTCAATACTTTGCTGCCTGTTCAAGAACTGATGTATTGGTCACATAATCTGACCAGTGGATGTTTAGGATTGTGCGGAGGCAGCGTTGATGGAAGCGTTCTAGGAGACGCAGGTGGTGGCGGTAGATGACCCATGATTCGGAGCCATATAAAAGAGTAGACAGCACTATGGCTCTGTAAACACTGATCTTGGTACTTTTCTTCAAGTGTTTATTTCGCCAGACTCTTATGGAGTTTTACGAAAGCACTATATGCCTTTGCTAACCTGTTATCTATCTCCCCGTCAATCTTACCGTCCGAGGAGATGAGGCTGCCTAGGTAATTAAACTGTTGGACTGATTTGAGTTCTGATTGGCCGATGGTGATGTGGGGATGATGGGGGACTTCCTGAGGTGCAGGTTGATGGAGAACTTCAGTCTTCTTTAAGCTGACTTCCAGCCCAAAGAGCTCAGCAGCATCTGCAAAGCAGGATGTTAAACGCTGCAGGGCTGCTTCTGTGTGGGCAACAAGGGCGGTGTCATCAGCGTAAAGCAGCTCCCGGACAAGATGGTTTAGGGTCTTGGTGTGGGCCTTCAGTCGCCTTAGGTTGAATAGGCTTCCATCAGTACGATATCGAATGTAGATACCGTCCTGATCATCGAGGTCTGCCGTGGCCCTTTGGAGCATCATGCTGAAAAAGACTGTGAATAGGGTAGGAGCGAGAATGCAGCCTTGTTTCACGCCATTCTTTATTAGAAAGGGCTCAGAAAGTGTGTTGCCATATCTGACTTGGCCGTGTTGATCCTCATGAAGTGAGATGATCATTTTAAGGAACTTGGGGGGACAACCTAAACGTTCCAAAATCTGCCAAAGACCTTTTCTGCTCACAGTATCGAAAGCCTTGGTGAGGTCGACAAAGGTTACATAGAGACCTCTGTTCTGTTCCCTACACTTCTCTTGCAGTTGTCTGAGAGCAAATATCATGTCTGTGGTGCTCCTGTTGGCTCTGAAGCCACACTGACTTTCAGGTAGAATTTCTTCTGCTATAGCGGGTATTAGTCTGTTCAGGAGTATTCTTGCCAGGATTTTACCAGCAATGGAGAGCAAAGTAATACCATGGTAATTTGAGCAATCTGATTTAATTCCTTTCTTCTTATACAAAGTGATGATGACTGCATCATGAAGGTCTGATGGTAGTTCACCTAGTTCCCAACAGCGCACCACAAACTCGTGAAATTTGGTATGGAGTGCAAGGCCCCCGTGTTTCCAGACTTTGGGTGGAATTCCATCAACCCCAGCTGCCTTGCTGATTTTCACCTGCTGTATGGCCTTGAGGGTTTCTCCTAAAATGGGGGCAGTATCCAATTCATACTTTACCGGTTGTTGTGTGATGGACTGAATTGCTGAGTCTTGGACTACACGGTTGGTACTGAAAAGAGTCTGAAAGTGTTCAGACCATCGATTCAGAATGGAGGTTTTATCTGTTAGAAGCATTTGACCATCAGCGCTGAGTAGAGGGCTTTGGACCTGGTATGTAGGCCCGTATGCTGTTTTCAGGGCCTCATAGAATCCTTTGTGATCGCCTGTATCTGCGCATAGTTGTGTTTTTACAGCTAGATCGGTCCAGCACTTGTTCTGGATGTCACGGAGTTTCAGTTGGAGCTTGCCGCATGCAAGACGAAAGACTATTTTTCTTGTGTGACAGGATGGCAGTGCAAGGTGTGCTTGGTGGGCGGTTCTCTTCTTCCTCAAGAAGTCCTGGATTTCTTGATTGTTTTCATCAAACCAGTCCTTGTTCTTCTTGAGGGAGAACCCTAAGGATTCTTCGGAGGATTGCAGGATGCTGTTTTTAATATGGTGCCAAATTGATTCAGGGGAGGAATCTGCAGAATCTGTGGAATGGTTTTCGAGCCTAGTTTGAAGGTTAACCTGGAATCTGTCTCACTGTGGCTGATTGGAGATTGTTAACTTGGAGTCTTCCCTTGGGATACTGCCCCTTTTAGGTTTGAATTTGAGATTGAAGTTGAGTTTACAGTGCACAAGCCGATGGTCTGTTTGGCATTCTGCACTGGGCATCACGCGGGTATGGAGGACATCGCGGACATCTCTCCGTCGCACCAAGACATAATCAATGAGGTGCCAATGCTTAGATCTGGGGTGCATCCAGGTTGTCTTCAGACTATTTTTCTGCTGAAAGATAGTATTAGTGATGGTGAGCTGTTGCTCCGCACAGAATTCTAGCAGAAGTCGACCATTATCGTTGCAGTTTCCAACACCATGCTTGCCTAATATGCCTTTCCATGCTTCAAAATTCTTACCTACTCTGGCGTTGAAATCACCAAGGATAATGATCTTATCATCTGCTGGTACCTTTTGGGTAAGGCAGCGCAGGTCAGCGTAAAATTTATCTTTTTCGGCAGGGTCAGCTTGGAGAGTTGGGGCATATATACTAAAGAGGACAACGTGTTGGTTGTTGTGGAGTGGAAGGTGTAGGCAGATAATGCGGTCAGAGTGACCTGTCGGCAGATTTTCGAGTTTGGGAAGAATAGAGTTTTTGATCATGAAGCCGACTCCTGAGAGATGTTTTTCGGTTCTGGGCTTATCTGACCAAAAGAGTGTGTAACTGGCACCATGTTCTCTGAGGCTTCCTTCCTCATGAAGGTGAACTTCACTGAGAGCAGCAATGTTGATGTTGAGACAAGCCAGTTCATGGGCAATTAGGGCAGAACGTCGCTCAGGACGTCCGCTATCTGCAGAATCAAGCATGGTTCTGATGTTCCAACATGCTAGAGTTAATTTAGGTACACCTTTGGAGGCAGGTGTGTGCCTTTGTCTTTTGATCTTTGTGCGACCGCATTGGAAGAAGATGCCCGTTGGTCTGCGGTTAACCAACCGGGTGAAGGTGGAGATGAGCTTTGTTTAGGCCACCTTTTCTAGGCCCCTCTCCGAGTGGAGCAAGCAGTGCTGTCCTTGAAAAGGCTGCTTGGTCGTTCAGGGTGCTGCCCCAAGAGACTGTCATCTCCGTCAGTCTCAAATGACCAATATCCTGAACCGCCTGCATGCAGGGTTGGGTCTGCGGCTTCCAGTGCACCTTTCACCTGCCGTTTCGACCCTCGCCCGTCGCTACAGGACTTTTTGCATGTGGGTAAAGCCTTCAAGCCTGCACAATGGATTTTTTAGGTGAGATACAGTATGCGTGGAACTGAACCCACTCTTTAATCCTGAGGTTCATCTGCCAGGGCCGAGCGAGCTTGGACGGTGGCAGCGAGGTCCTCAGGACGTAGGTTTAATTAGAGTGACCTTCTCTTAGATGGATGACCTTACAGGGCTAAGCGAGCTCCATCTGCCCGGATTTGGGATTAGAGTTGTCCTTCTCCTAGGATGACTGCCAGAAGGCTAACGAGCTCATCCTGCCCAAGAATGTAGTGTATCTGGTCCTATGGTTTTGACCTGTCTGGCATGGGCGACCCTACTGAAGGCATGTACCATCACCAGCATAGCTCGCAACCACATAGGGGCACACAGGCTACGTTCCTGTTGGAACGATTTGGGCAAGTCTTTTATTTCCTACTTTACTATCACCTATTTATATACAATCATAAGGAGATACCCAGGAACAACCCTTTGTCCTGCCCACCCTTTCAGGATGTAACAGAGCAAAGCAAATATATCCAGAACATGCCGAACCTGGGCAGTAGCCGCAGGTGAGCCAAAAACAAATAGACAAAGAAACCAAGCAACCGTTCTGGCCCCCGTACCCATCCAAGGTTGGGGTGCCTTTCAAGGCCCCAGCCTGGCTGGGACCCCAATCACTCTAAAGGAACCCCACTATCCACCCTGACCATATCCTTCCTCCACTGTGTTACCATGTGTCTTCAGGCGCATTGCTCACCTGTGACACTTCATACAGGATTGCCCCGCTCTCCCCCCCTCCAGTCAGAGGACCCCCACGGCCCGCTCGATACCCCTCCCCTCTCTTCCCCCCCCCTTCCCCTTTACCCTCCCTCCCCCTTCCCCCCCCAAACCTGGAACAGCAAACCTCTGTGTGCTCCAAAGCTGCCCTCTCCTCCTCCACGGGCGTGCAGCACCTGTCGGCAAGGCTCCCCCACTCTCTCCCCTCTCCCGCCATGGCCACGCCTGGGGACCGAACCGGGCGGCGCGAGGGGGGTCTCCGGGCAAGCCCGGGAGCCCACCACACACGTGCGGCGTGGGGGGGGGACTCCCGGCAGGCCCAGGACCCCACCACACACATTTGACTACATAAGGTTCAATATTATAAATGTAAGGAATCCATCTGGTAGGCTTTTGCACTGTGGAAGGTTGTGTAGTTGGAGCACTGGTTTCTGTATATATTATAAATCTCCTGGATACATTTCCCTCTTTAAACGACCAATTACACACTACAGAAACTGGTTTGTTTAGGACAAAGGGCTACCAGCATTGATCAGATTCACAAACCCGTTGGCTAAGTACATTTCCGTACAATACAGGAGGGAGCCACGTGTTCAGGGAGTCTTGCACAGTAATATCAGTTCGAGGTATCCAGTGTTTTTGTGAGGGTGGATTAAACACTTTACATCCTACTCGTACTACTGTCCCAAGCGTTCCAGTTAATATACTTGCCTCCAAGTTTCGATTATGCCATCCTCTCAGAACCTTCGTTTCTTCTTGTAAAACTACAGCAGTTGTATTATATTTGCGGATTTGAGTATAATCACCTATATAGTCAAGTCTAAGACTAGAAAGTCCAAAATAAGTATAAGACCATGGCCAGTCTAAAGCAAAAACTCAGCTTTAAGTCATTATACTCATTAATGTCCCAAGGATCACTGTCTGGAAAACTTGAGAGTGGTTGGTCCTACGAGTTCTGGCTTCCATGTTTTTTCAGGTACTTTCTTCACTCGTGAATAGTGGATCCAGGCGGGCTGCTCCTTAATCTTGATTGTGGTGAAGGTCACCAGCAGCACCTGATAAGGTCTGTTCCACTTTGCTTCTAGAGGTTGACCTGAAAAAGCTTTAATATACACCCAATCTCCAGGCTTAAAACAGTGAACTGCATGGTCCAGACCTCTAGCTCTGGTCCCAAAAACTCATTTATTTCATCTAACTGCTTCCCCAAAGCTACTATATACTGCCTTAAATAGTTCTATTTGGTTAACATCTTCTCCTCTATATTGGATTTGATAAGGCCTTCCATATAACATTTCAAATGGACTCAGATCTTCTTTAGATCGTGGTTTGACTCTAATTCTAAGTAGAGCAAGTGGTAGTGCTTGATCCTAGCACAGATTAGCTTCTTGGCCAATTTTTGCCAACTGCTGTTTGATTAGGTGATTCATTTTTTCTACTTGCCCACTAGCTTGGGGATGATAGGGAGTATGCAACTGCCAGTCTATCCTTAAAACTTCTCTAACCTGTTGAGTTACTTGTGAACAAAAATGCATACCTCTATCAGAGGAAATCACTGCTGGTACTCCAAACCTAGGTATGATCTCATGCAGAAGTGCTTTAGTGACTTCTCTAGCCTTATTTGTTCTGCATGGGAAAGCTTTCGGCCAGCCAGAAAAGGTGTCTGTCAATACCAATAGGTACTTGTACCCCCCTTTTCTTGGGAATTCAGTAAAATCAATTTGCCAGTGTTGGCCAGGCATATTTCCTTTCCTAATTGCCCCCATTTGTACTCTGTTTGTGGTATTCGGATTATTTTTCTGTCAGATTTCACATTGTTTTGTAACTTGGGCAATGGTGGTGTGCAAATTGCATTCTATAATCTTTTTAGCTAGCTCTGTTTTTAAGGCTTCTACTTCCCAGTGTGTTTTATTGTGCTCTTCTGAAATTAATTTCCACATTATGTTTGAGGGAATAAGAATGAGATTGTCAGGTGTGACAAAAGCTGTCCCTTGCTTGCTTGGATTTAAATCTTTTGCTAATTTTAAATCTGCACTAGAGTAGTTATACTCTATATCAGTATCAATGGGTTTCCTGTCTGGTATTAAAGCTAATGCCTCTACCTGAGCCCCATCTGCGGTTTGTTTGGCCTCTTGATCTGCCAATCTGTTTCCCAGTTCCTGTTCAGTGTTTCCCTTTTGATGTCCTTTGTAATGCATAATTGCTACTTGCTCTGGCAGATTCACGACTTCCAATAGTTGTAGGATTTCTTTAGCATGTTTGATTTGTTTACCTTGGGTGGTCAGTAATCCTCTTTCTTTCCAGACTGCTCCAGGTGCATGTACCACCCCAAATGCATACTTAGAATCTGTCCATATGTTTATCTTCTTTCCTTTGGCTAGTTCCAGGGCTTGTGTTAAAGCAATTATTTCTGCTTTCTGGGCAGACGTTCCTGCAGGTAATGGCTTTGCCTTGATTACCTTGTATGCAGTGGTCACCACATATCCTGCTTTACGAGTCCCTGCTCTCACAAAGCTGCTTCCATCTTTGAACCAGGAATCCTCTGCATCCTCCAGCAACTCTTCCTTCAAGTCTGGTTGACTAGAGTATACTGCTTCGATGGTTTCCAGGCAGTCATGTGTCACTGGTTCTAGTGTGGCTGCAGCTTCACTAAGGAAAGATGCTGGGTTAACAATATTAGTTGTCACAATACTAACATCATCTTGTTCTACCAGTATATCTTGGTATTTCAGGAACCTGGATGGGGAGAGCCAATGACTCCCTTCCTGTTCCAGTACCTCAGAAACCGTGTGGGATACTTACACAGTCATTGCCTGGCCCATAGTGAATTTGTGGGCTTCTTGGATGTTGAGAAGAACTGGTGCAACAGCTCGCAAGCATCCAGGCCAGCCTTTGCTCACTTCATCTAGTTGCTTAGAGAAGTAAGCGACTCCTCTTCGGTATGGCCCCAATCGCTGTGCTAGTACTCCCAATGCAATGCCTTGTCTCTCGTGAGAGAACAGCCAGAATGGTTTGGACACATTGGGAAGGCCGAGGGCAGGGGCTCTCATGAGCTCCTTTTTGAGTCACTCAAATGCCCTCTTCGACTCCCCAGTCCAAGTCAGCTGTTTTGTACTTTCTTTTATCAGTTCATACAGTGGCTTGGCCAATAAATCATAATTGTAAATCTACAGTCTACACCATCCTGTCATACCTAGAAAGGTTTGGAGTTCTTTTACTGTTTTGGGCCTTGGTGTTTGGCAGATGGCTTCTTTCCGTTCTCTCCCCAGTTCTCGTTGTCCTCCTGAAATCTCGTATCCCAGGTAGGTCACTCGAGGCTGCAACACTTGAGCTTTCTGTTGAAAGACTTGATACCCATTAAGGCCCAGAAAATTAAGGAGACTCACTGTCCATTGCAGGCAATCTTCTTCTGTCTCAGTGGCTATGAGGAGGTCATCCACATACTGTAGTAGAACTCCGTTTAGCGTTGGAGGGCTCCATCCCTCGAGGTCTCAAGCTAGCTGGTTTCCAAAAATTGTAGGGCTATTCTTAAAACCCTGTGGGAGAACTGTCCAGGAGAGCTGGGTTCTTCGTCCTGTATCAGGATTTTCCCACTCAAAAGCGAAAAGCTTCTGACTATTTTTGGCTAGGGTTAAGCAGAAAAAGGCATCCTTTAAATCCAGAACAGTAAACCACACTTGACTATCCTTTAATTTGGTTAGCAATGTGTAAGGGTTTGCCACCACTGGATATAAGTCTTCGACAATTTTGTCAATGGCTCTTAAATCTTGCACTAATCTGTAACTCTTACCATCTGTTTTTTTCATAGGCAGGATTGGAGTATTATACTATGAGTTACATTCTACTAACAGTCCGAATTTTAAGAAATTATCAATTATTCCTTTTATTCCTATTCAATCTTCTAATTTCAAAGGATATTGTTTGATCCTAACAGGTTTATCTCCTAGTTTCAATTTGATTTCTACTGGTTCTGCATTCTTGGCCTTGCCAGGAATTTCAATGGCCCACACTCCTGGGTACACTTGATCTAAAACCTTCTGTGGTATTTTACCTTGTACTTCAGGTTGAGACAATGATAAACTTAATATTTCAATCATCTGATTTTCTTTTCCTCTAAATTCAATATCTCCTTGTTTAAAAATTATTTTTGCTCCCAATTGTTCTAATAAATCTCGGCCCAGCAGTGACTTTGGAGATTCTGGTATGTATAGGAATTTGTGTATTCCCACTTGTTTTCCTAATTGATATCTTAATGGTGTCAAAAAATGTGCTTTTTCTAGCTGACCGGTTGGTCCAACTACATTTAAAAAATCTTTATCTACTGGCATCAATTTTTGATTCAATTTAAATCCTTTTTGCTGGAGGTCTCAGGTGAGGCCCATCAGCTGATAAGGGGACGGCACCCAACACTGCCAAGAGGGATTTAAACCGCTGCCAGGAGTGCCAGCGACCCGGAGCGCGGCGAACAGGAGCAGGCAAACAGGAAGGTGGCACGGCAGTTAGCGAGGCAGTTTGCGCAGGCAGGGCAAGCAGGAGGGGCACAACCACCTCCCAGCTCTCTTGGAGGAGCTTTTTTTTTTTTTTTTTTGTCATAACTCAGCTTAAACCAGCAATGGTTTCCAAAAAAGCAAAAGCTGTTGCTGTTAAGACGAAGGGTGTGTCCACACAGACGGAACCCCTTAAGAGGGACACCAAAACGGACGCAAGCTGTTCAGGCCTCTGGCTGCGCAGTGTCTGAGCCTGGTGTTAGTACCAGAGGACAGTGTGAGTGGGGTCTGTGTGCGATGTGAGCAGGTGAATGACTTGCTATGCCTGGTGGCAGAGCTCAAGGAAGAGGTAGAGAGACTAGGAAGTATTAGGGACAGTGAAAGGGAAATTGACTGGTGGAGTCACACCCTTTCAACCCCAAAAGAAGTCCAGAAGGAGACGGTAAAGCCCTGCCCCTCCTGCCATCAGGCAGTTGGAGCAAACCCGGTGGATGGGGGGGAATGGAAACAGGTCCCTGACCGGAGAGGTAAAAGAATCCCCTCCCAACCCCCACCATCCCCCCGGGTGCCCTTAGAGAACAGATATGAGGCCCTGGACTCAGAGAATCAGGCAGAGGACAGACAAGAGGAAGATCTGTCTGGAAGGTCTCCTGTCTACCAGACGGGTTACTACTACAGCTACAAAGAAAAAAAGAAGGGTAGTTGTAGTTGGTGACTCCCTTCTGACGGGAACTGAGGGCCCTATATGCCAACCGGACCCATCCCACAGGGAGGTCTGCTGCCTTCCTGGGGCCCGGGTGAGGCATATTAGTACGAGACTCCCTCAGCTAATTCGGCCTTCAGATTATTACCCACTGTTGGTAGTCCAGGCTGGCAGTGATGACATTAATGGAAGAAGTACCAAGGCAATTAAAAAGGACTTCAAGGTACTGGGCTGATTAGTTGATGAGACAGGAGCACAGGTGGTGTTTGCCTCAGTTCCTGCAGTAGCAGAGATGAATGATGAGAGGAGTAAGAAAACCTATCTTATCAACAGGTGGATAAGGTATTGGTGCCACCGGCGGAACTTTGGGTTTTTTGACCATGGGGCAAATTCCATCATACCTAGTCTCTTCAAACCAGATGGGCTTCATCTATCTAGCAAGAGCAAAAGGACTCTAGCCCATAAGTTGGCGGGGCTGATAAGGAGGGCTTTAAACTAGGTTTGAAGGGGGAAGGGGTTGAAACCGGGCTCTCCAGGTCCACCCAAGGGTGGACAGCCCAAGTTAAGAGTCAAACCAGCAGCCCAGCTGAAATGCATGTACACCAATGCACACAGCATGGGTAAAAAACAAGAGGAGCTGGAAGCCATCGTGCAGCAGGAAAGCTATGATGTAGTCGCTATCACAGAAACGTGGTGGGATGACTCGCATGACTGGAGTGCTGCCATGGGTGGCTACAGGCTCTTCAGAAGGGACAGGCAGGGTAGGAGAGGTGGAGGGGTAGCTCTATATGTTAGAGAGTCTCTTGACTCTGTGGAACTTGAAGTCAGTAACAATAAGGTTGAGTGCCTGTGGATCAGAATCAGGGGGAAGGCCAACAAGGCTGATATCCTGGTGGGAGTCTGTTACAGACCACCCAATCAGGATGATGAGGGTGATGAATTATTCTACAAGCAGCTGACAGATGTCTCAAAATCGCCAACCCTTGTTCTCGTGGGTGACTTTAACCTGCTGGATGTCTGCTGGGAACTCCACGCAGCAGAGAAGAGGCAGTCTAGGAGATTCCTAGAGTGTATAGAGGATAATTTCCTGCTCCAGCTGGTAAATGAGCCTACCAGGGATGGGGCTCAGTTTTCAACAGTAAGACAGGTTGTCTTCAGGACAGCTGGCTTCTGGAGCTTGTAGACAGAGACAAGAATCTGAACAGCCCCCCTGTAATCCAGAAGGAAACAGTTAGTGACCTACTGAGCTGCTTGGATCCCCACAAGTCTATGGGAGGGGATGGAATCCACCCAAGGGTGATGAGGGAGCTGGCGGAAGAGCTCGCCAAGCCTCTCTCCATCATCTACCAACAGTCCTGACTCACTGGGGAGGTCCCAGATGATTGGAAGTTGGCGAATGTCATGCCAATCCACAAAAAGGGCCAGAAGGAGGACCCGGGAAACTACAGGCCCGTCAGCCTGACCTCAGTGCCTGGCAAGGTTATGGAGCAGATCATCCTCAGTGCAATCACACAGCACCTACAGGATGGACAAGGGATCACACCCAGCCAGCACAGGTTTAGGTCCTGTCTGACCAACCTGATCTCCTTTTATGATCAGGTGACCCGCCTGGTGAATGAGGGGAAGGCTGTGGATGTGTTCTACCTGTTTATTCTTGGCTTCCCCGGGGGTGGTGGCCTTCCCCCTCTACCTCGAGGGAATCCCTCCCTCCCCCTAGGAGCTCCCCTGGACCCTTGCCCAAGGGCTGCTACAGTAGCCATGGCTATTGCTTTACCTAGCTTCTTTCTCTCTGTCACATCCCTATTTCGGTAAACTCTCCAAGCTTCCTCTATTAGCTTTTCCAATTCTCTCTGATCTTCTTTCATCTTTTGTAATTTTTTCCTAATATCATCTGAAGCTTGTCCTATAAACAAAGACACTAACTGCTGCTTTCCCTCTATAGAAGAGGGGTCCAGAGTAGTATACTTCCGCATTGCTTCTCTCAAAGCATCTAAAAACTCAGTAGCTTTGTCTGTTGCCTTTTGCTTTATAGCATACGGGGCTCCCCGATTTACTGATTTTGGGATTACGTGTTCTGAACCAAACTTCACCCATGATTGATACTGCTTCAGCTTTTTGTAATCCTCTGGTTTATTGTAATCCCAGTCTGGACTGCTCTCAGGTACAAAACCACTTAACCATCCCATAATACTTCCAGCAGTTATTTGGGCCATAACATGGGTCTTGGCTGTTCTCATAACTAATTCCTTTTCTGCCTCTGTAAGACTATCTAACATTAAATCAGTGTCTTCCCAGTCAGGATCTAATGCTTTCACATACCCTGCAAATCTCTTAGCTACTCCAGAGGGATCATCCTGATATTTTTTGGCTATTTCTTTCCAGCTATCTAAATCTCCTATCGGGAAATTTACCTTAAGCTTAACTGAACCTTCTGGTCCTATTGCCTGCCTTAAGGATAATTGCACAACTGTTCCCTTTTTACTGCATGTCACTGGTGGGGTATAGGTAGTATCCTTAGCCTTAGTTTTAGCTTTTGCCTTTCCCTCCTTTTTGGTGCATTTGCTCTCTTCTCTTTTTATTTCAACTTCTTCATCAACATCGGTCTCTGTGTCTGTTTTTACTGCATCTGAGTTGATGTTTGTTTCAACATCATATTCTCTAGCAACACCAGCAGCTGCCTCTTCTGTTTTCGCTCCAAAAGGTACTACATAATCCTCTAACCTATCCTCTGGCTCTTGATTTTGGATTTTTAAACATCTTTGGTTAATACTGCAAGAGGAGCAGCAGCACTTCAGTTTCCCTATTCCCTTTTCTTTATTTTCTTTCTCAAGAGCCAATACAAATGGGTCCCTAGGGGCTAAATTAATTCCGCATGCCTTTTGCCACTCAGGTTGTTTTTTCAAAACAAAAAACATATTCAAATATATCACCTCATCCCATTTCTCCTTACATCTTAAAAACAACATTAATTGCAATAAAGTTTCATACTCTAAACTTCCATGAATGGGCCACTTTTCACCTTCATCTAGTTTATACAATGGCCATCACGAATTGCAATACTTTATTAGAGTCTTCTGACTAAGATTACCTCCTGGAGAATTCCCTAATTCTTTCCAGTGTGCTAGAATACAACCCAAGGGACTTTTCTGTAGCAATGGATGTATGGAAAAAGTCCTGCCAAAGATGGACTGGTGAATCAGAAGTTTTTAATGTTGTTTAAACACGTGTTAAGATGGCTTTTTGCAGAGTCACTGCTCTTTCCCATACCTTCTGTGAGACTCCTTATCTCTCAGGCAGGAGTGTCCTGAGAAGATGTCCCAAGGTGCTCTCATTGGTCCTTTGTTAACCCCTTCCTTATTTGGCTGTAAACTCCTTACCTGATTGTAAGACCCCCTCACCTGTGATTGGTCCCCTTTGACCCTCCCAAGAGCTATATAAACCCCCATCCCACAATAAACTTCCTCTTTCGTCCGTCTCTCCCCTGGTGGTCTGGTGAGTGCTCCTTTGTGGGGTCTCAGGCCACGTGGGTGGGGGCAGGGTGGAAGGGCATACACCTTCCAGGCAATGGACTGAAGCCAGGTCTGAAGGATTCTCCCCCTCCAACTCATCTACCGTAACTTTTCTGAGGTATTTCCTCACTCTGTTGATTCCCCAGTTTTCACTCTCGCCTTTTGCTTTGCTCTTTCCTGGCTGCAATCCTCTCGGATTTGTCGGAACCACGGGACCGAGCTCTGCTCTCGCTTCGTGCACAATTGCACATCTCAAGCGCTCCACAATCAAAGCACTCACACACGGGGATTTACTATTTGCTGACACTCAAGCTATCAACCTTTATTCTTATGTCAACTCTACTTATTCTAATATCTACACACACTCCCACCATTTCTTCAGATAGTTTTCACAAACACAACACATAAATTAACAAAATCTAGGCTTCAAATTCACTCCTATTTCTTGAAATGAGAGGAGGTCTCCTTTCTAAGTGACTTAAAAAATCAGAAGTTTTAGCCTAGATAAAATTGTGTCCTAATCAACTAAAAGATTTGCTTTCTTGGCATAGTTGTTGTCTTTCTTTTAGGACTACAATTAGTTTCAGGATGTAGAATGTAGATGAAACATAAGAACAAATAGAGAGTATGCCCACCTGCAAGAAATTAGCTTACATGCCTCAGAAAACTTGATCAATAAGAGATTGTTTTGTCAAGAAGTAAATTCAATTGAAGATTGTTTAAGCTAATGGGAAATTCTAGTTATCTTTAACCAATGCTGAATATATGTGTCTTAGTTGGTCTCAGAACAATTAGTTTAGGGGTCAGGGGTCAACTGGATCAATCATAGATGCTAGGAAATCTGCCAAGTGGAAAGAAGACACGACTGCCCCCCCCAGAAGAAACAAATGCAAGATGGCAGTCTTGCTCCACGAATGAAATCCAGGATGATATTTGACCCCCGAATTATGACATAATTTGAGGTTGGACTTGTGGGAAGGGGTTTTGATGAATACTGTATATCCGAAATTTGTACTGATTCTTTGATTCATGCATGGCAGAGTACCCCCATGAATCCCCAGCTGGCATATTAAAGAGATGTCCAATCCAATGATTTCTGGTTGTTGGGTTTAATTCTTTTGTTTCAATTGGTGCCCCATTTGAGGAACTATTGGCAGGACCTCTCTGTTTGGCTGTGGAGACCCTTTTTTTTTTTCTCTCTCTCTTTCTATTTTTTCTTTTCCTCTTTTTCTATTTTTTCCTTTTTCTCTCTACTCACGCATCAGGTCATGCGTTCACCACGGTGCAGAAAAAAACTTCACACAAGCCACCAATTGCGGCATAAATCCTTCACTCAGCACCCTTTGAAGTGAATGAATCCACGAGAGACAGACTTTTTCCAGGCAGAACTCACTTGTAACTTTATTACTCCATTTATATACAGAATAAGGGTCTGAGCTATCAAGCCAGGCCAGGTGTTACTTATCTGCACACCTACCATACAGACACTCCTGTGACCACCTTCAGCCACAAAGAACAATCATGCTTCAAGCAGCTTTCCAGCTTGACGTTGCGATCCTTTTCACACACACACTAATCTTAGCTCTGGCTGGCTCAGGACCACAATATTTGTGCTTTAATATTTTCTTCTTCTATTATCTAGGTGGCTGGTGTTGTCGTGTTTAGCTGCTCCTACAGTTCACCACCTGCACCTGAGACTCCTAGGTTAAGGGCTTTCTTACCTGTGTGAAAGGGCTGTCAGCCTCTTGCAGCAGCCCTTTGCCAAAATTGCCAGTCCGACTCCCAAAACTGAACACAGACAAAGATTACTCTCACACAAAAAAACCTCAGGAAATAAAGGTCTTTCTGTCCGTGCAGTGCTCTGAGTAGCCCACTGTGGGGAATCTTGACTGGACTAAGACCCCTGATATGGAACAAAAGCTGACTGAGAACAGAGGCCTTTGGTCCTGACAAACATGCACCCTGAGAAGAGAAGAAAAACATCAAGAGAGAACTGTCCCGTGAGAACAGAGACACAGTCTCATGAGAACAGGGACTTGTTGTGAACAGAGTGACTGAGAAAAATATAAACATTAGAAGAAAACAAGAGCAGATGTACGGAGATGTTATGAGAAAATAGAATTGAGAAAGTCCACCAATCATCTGTAAGAATTGTGGTTTGTGTATTTAGGATGACCTATCTGTGTATAGAATGTGTACCTGGAAAACTGTATGAAAAGAGCTGGGAAAGTACAGCTCGGGGGCTTCTCTTTCTTTCTAATAAACTTTCTTGTTGAATATTCTGTGTCGTGACCGTCCTAACAACGACACTTGGTGACCCCGGCGTGGTATTGCATCCAAGTGGATTTCGAACAGCAAAGAAGCTGATTCGGGCGGCGAGGCGTTTGCCGCGAGGACGTGTTCTTGGTGAAGCTTTGAGAGCAGTGGAGAAGCTGCCGGCCGGCCTGACGCAGACTCCTGGATAGGAGAGCCACTGAGGAATAAGGGGATGATGTCGTGGGGTGTCTGTCGGGAGGTCTTGGTCCGTGGGGAAAAGGAAGACACACAAGACACACTAGGACGGTGAGACAAAGAGATGTCTGCCTGCTCAGCGCAGCAGGCAGCCTTTATTGAGCTTGCTAACTTCTACTTTCCCACACACAACATAAACATATTTTCACAAAGACATCCAGGAATTCAAGCACTTGCACATTATCAAACAGTCTTAACCTTGTACTCTTTGCAACTCAAGGCTGTGTCCATGGAAACTATCTAATTAGCTTCACTGCTCCCATGGAACACAGCCTAACTTTTGCAATACCTCAAACTTCAATTGTGGGGCTACGACTTCACCCCACAGGACTACTCTTAGCAAAGAGGGATTTAGTGTTGTATCTATGTGGAAGTCAATCTTGCTCAAACGGAGAAGAAGTTAGACGAACTGGCTCTGCAAAGGATGCTGCTTTGATGCAGAGACCAGGGATATAACGTGGACTGCTTTCTGATTCTAAGTTTGTGAGTGAACTGCCTTTTGCTAACATCCCTGCACGCTCCCCGCCTCCCCCTCCTAACGCAACTGCAGCTGGCGCTTGGAAGGCAGGTGAAGCCTTTAAGAACTTTTTTCAAATTACTATGGGAGCAGACCATAAAGTGCAGATGGAAGGCATGTGTTTATGGTCTGAAAAGTTCCGCTTTGCTGTGTGGGAGGACATTTGAATACTATTAGATGCTATCATACAGAAAAATCGTAAAAAAGAAGTGCCGGGCGGAGCCGAAGGAAGCCGAAGCGGGACCAGAGGTCACGGAGCGGGGCCGGGGGCAGCCGAGCGGCCCCACCAAGATGAACGCAGTGCTAGCGATTCGGCAGTACACGTCCAAGACGATCAAGGATGGCGGCTACGGCATGGAGATGCTGCTAATGGACCGGGATGTGATAGTCAAAAAAGACAAAAAGAGATAATTTGCTTATCAAATTATATTTGTAATACTGTAATTGTGAACTGTGATGTTATGTTATCGTGAAGAATTATATTTCACTATGTTACCTCTAGATGTTAGCTATCTATGTAGAAAGTATGCTCCCTAGCAACTGCAGCAGAACCTGTCAAAGAAGACATAGAGCAGAAGGGAGGCCCCTAACACCAAGACACCCTTAGCAGACAGAATCTGATAAGAGGAAGGAGGCGGCCAGAAAGAAGACGCCAAGAGAAGCTGATAAGGAAGACAAGAAACAGGGAAGATTCCCTGGTAACAAAGACAGAACATGCGCAGAATGAACTGGTAACCAGAAACCTGGGAGGAGATTTGGGGCTATAAAAAGAAAAATTGAAACTTATTGAATTTGCGGAATGTATAGGGGAGGCAAAACCCCATCCGCCCAGCGCTGTTTGCCCATTTGCCTTAAATAAACTTTTGTAAAACTTTAAAAGAGTTTTGCTCTTGTTACCGATAACAGGGAGACGACCTTACGAACGCATTGACTGGTTTCCACCTTGAGAAGCTTCCTACTTCTCGCCTGAGCTGTGCTGCGGGACTGTGCAGCCCGCTTGCGGCTGTGTTCCCGGCGCCGGGTTCGTGCGTCATGGCGCCGGGAGTCTGTGCAGCCATGCCGGGTCTGCCAGCTCTAAGTGCCTGTAGAGTGGCGCCGAGTCCAGCCCCAGCGCTGCCGGGTCCGTTTGTGCCCGCGCCGGCAGTGGTGGCTGCGACCCTGGGTGCTGGCGTGGCGGACGGCGGTGGCGGCAGCTCCGTGCGTGACTACGGTGTCGTGCCTGGCCCTGGCCGATGCGCTACTGGGGGCTGATGGCTGGCGGGATCGTTGTGGTTGTGGTAGCCCCAGCTCGGAGCGGTGCTCCTGCGCATACACGCCGGCGGCTCCCCAAGCAGCGGCGAGTGTTTTCCCCTGGTAACCCCCTCCTCTCTCCCGGTGTGCCTACAGCGGTGCTGGCCCCTGGGGGGAGTGACGAGCTGATGGCGGTAGCAACGGCTTTGGGGGGTGCAGTTGGGGGAGAGGGAGCCGTTTGTCTTTTTTCCAGGTTACACCAACCAGCCCCCCACTCTGAAACGTGTCTATTTGCCTTCTAAATTTGTCTTTTCTTAACAGAAGAAACTAGCAACCTAGTCACGTAGTTTCTTCTGTTGATTTTCCCCGGGTAAACCTGGCCCCTCCTCCCCCTCCTTTGTCCTCCGGTAGTGGGGGGAGGGGGCTGAGTGTTCCGGAGAAACGGGTAATGAGGGGGACGGGGGGAGGCAAAAGATGGAAAAAGGGAAAAAAGGGAAAAGACAACTTAAAATTGACAATGCCCCTAACTTACAAATTAAATAGGATTGCACATAGCATTTTCAAACGTTTTCTTCGAAAACAGAAAGAAGAACTGACGTAAAATCCCCTGAAACAATGTAGAAGTTCAGGTTTTTGTGGTGAATGATGGGTTGATTCCTGCTGCCGTGGTTGCTCAGTGGAGCGAAGGGTGCAGTGGTCCTCTTCATGTAGTGAAATGCCCCTTTTTGTCGTTCCGCAGCGGGAGGGCTGCCCCGGGTTTGTTTGGGCTATTAGTTCAAGTAATTATTAAAGTACGATTGCGTTGATTGCGTTGCGCTGAATTGTTGGCAAGAGACACAGCACATATTTTAGTGTCGGTTCGAACTTAATATTTTGAGTGGTGTCTGGCTAACAGCTTGGCGCTGCAAGCAGTGCTGATGAATTTTACTGGGCAAATTACTCAGGAGTTTCCCGTAGTCTCTTACACGAAATTCGACTGTTTCCCCCGGGGCCAAAGTGCAGGTAGAAAATTTGCAGATGAGACAATGAGACAAAGGGGGGTCGTTCTGTCCCCTGCAGAAGTAGTTCTATTGCCTTTATGACAAAGTATCATTGCTCTATAAGAAAGGTTGAAGACTTCCAAGATAATATCTTTTCTTGTTGTCTTTTGCATGGAGAGTTATGCAGAGTTTGCATGGAGAGTTATGCAGGATTTGCAGATTGCTGTTGGCAGCTATGCCATAAATTCTCTTTGACAAATGCACAGCCAAGGACTATTTGAAATGTGTGTGTGTGTGTGAGTGATACGTGACTGAGGTGGTCACTGTTATTGGTAAACAAGAGCAAAACTCTTTTAAAGTTTTACAAAAGTTTTATTTAAGGCAAATGAGCAAACAGCACTGGGCGGACAGGGTTTTTGCCCCCCCTCAATAGTCCGCAAGTTCAATAAGTTTCAGTTTTCCTTTTTATAGCCCCAAACCTCCTCCTAGGTTTCTGGTTACCAGTTCATTCTGCGCATATTCTGCCTTTGTTACTAGGGAATCTTCTCTTCCCTGTTTCTTGTCTTTCTTATCAGCTTCTCCTGGCGTCTTCTTTCTTATCAGGTCTGGCCGCCTCCTTCCTCTTATCCGCTTGTGTCAGCTAAGAGTGTTTTTGTTGTTAGGGGCCTTTCCCCTGTTTTATGTCTTCCTTGACAGGTTCTACTGCAGTTGCTAGGGAGAATACTTTCTACATAGATAGCTAAAATCTAGAGGTAACATAGTAGAATATAATTCGTCATGATAACATAACATCACAGTTCACAATTACAGTATTACAAATATAATTTGATAAGCAAATTATCTCTTTTTGTCTTTATTGACTATCACAGCCACCTATGTGTGATTGGAAAAAGATTGTGTGAAAAGGAGAAGTTACGTGTGTGTGTGGCTGTGTAGACTTAAAAATACTTTCCGTCAGTGTTGAAACTTAAAGAAGATATGTAACACGATTCTGTTAAACCATAGTGAGTCCTTATTCTGGATGGTATATGAACTCTTCAAAACTGACAAAGTTTTAGCTATTTCAAGACTAGCCCTGCCTGGCTAATCATTTGGTGTTCTATTTCAGCCTTGTATGAAATTTGTGGGGGTTTAATCTCAGGTAGAGCCTTTCCACTGGTGTTGCTTCTTTTTCATGTGTTGTGTTGCCCATGGGTTGTAGCTGTGTGAGCTGTGCAGGAGTCCACTAATTTTAGAGCAAATAAAACCATAAGCCAGTATTAAGGTACCCGGGAACCATTCTTAGAGAAACAAGTTTTTGACACTCAGTTACAGAAGCTGCTAGTTATACAACTAGCTAGATGCAATGATGTAGGCTTGTGCCGGGGTGGGGTCCTTAGACCATCGGATGGCTGTGTTTGCATCTGCTGTGGCAGTAGTAAGAGTCGTTTGAGCTTTTCTGTGTTTTCCAGGGTTTAAATCAGGAGTTGTCGATGTTGCTGCCTTGCTTGGTCAGCCTGTTGAGGGGGAAGGGGGCCCTGTAGACTGTCAGGAACCTCCTGCGTGCCTTCTCAAAAGCATCTGCAGCATTGTAGATAGTGTGTCTTCAGGCCTCCTGGCTGGAAGTCTTATAAAAACCCCTCCCGTGCAGCAGCTGATGGCAATATTCATTGTAAAACAGCTGGTCCTTCATCCTTTAGACGTGCTCTGACCATTGCAGCTGTGTTCTCAGCAAAATAGCCTCAATACTTGTGATTGCTGCTTGTTCTACACCAAACGTATTGCTCACATGATCTGACTAGTGGATGTTTAGGGTTATACGAAGACAACATGAGTTAAGTGCCCTTTTGTTCATATTACAATCCTTGATGCTAATTATACAAGGCAGATTGTGCTATGATTTGGTTTTACTAATGCACCACAAGTCTTTTTGCCAATGTCGATCTTTGCACAGCAGCTGACCTGTGCTCTCTCTGATACTCAAAGCTTGCTGTCAGTTGTCCAAAAAAACGAATTTCTGCATTCAGAGGCTGATGTGGCTATCATTACACAGACATCCTGGCTGGCCTCTTGGCCTGTGGCCACGCCAGGGATCGGAGTTGTGAAGTTGAGAGGTATTGTTCAGAGTTGTCTTTTAGAATATGCAGTGCTCATTACTAGTCCTAAAAGTCAAATTGCTGTTGTCAAACCATATGTCACTGTGGCACCTTTAACCCTGTGGAGACGAGAATATTGTAGGGTGTGACACAACTCACCATTGCTTTAAATAAGCTTGCAACTATCCTGTGTGAATTAGGCAGTGGCTCCTACCTATAAAACAGCTGTTGGCCCTGCAACAGCTTGTTAAAAGGCAGCTTAATGCTGATCACATTGACCCATCTCAGAATCTTTTGGCTACCCCTGTCTTTGTGATAAAGAAAAAATTTATGAAATACAGACTACTACATAATCTCAAACAAATTAATGTGATCATAACTATCACGTGAGCATTATGGCCTGGTTTGCTGACCCCTTGGTATTAGTGACTTGACAAGTTCTTCTTCACAATCCAGCATGCTTTAACTCTTAATTCTCAGTGTGATAATTCTGTCAATTTGTGGAATCGTGGAAAAATACTAGCTGCCAAGAGCAGCTGCTGCGAATGCATTGTCGACCTTGAGCAGGTTAGTCTGTTGGGTCACAAGGCTAACTAAAGAAAACATCTCAAATTTTATATCAATTAGCCACGGATGTTGACAGTATTCGTCATGCTACTTTGCACAGTGGAACTGCTATTAATTTTCTGCTTTTAGTTCACGGACGTGGCTGTTCCTGAAGTTACAGGAGGAGACTCGGAATGCAGAGTTTTTTGGTTTAGATAATGTGTTTAAGGGATGATGTTTATCAATATAGCTTCTTTCTTGCCTTAAGATAAGGCTCCTTGTCATTGTTGTGGTGGTAGTCGTGCTTCTGATGTTGTCATATATTATGTTGCTTGTGCAGTCGTGCAGAATCTTGCGAGCGTTGTCCATGGGGGGCCCTCCCCCAGAGAGTGGAGGACTGCTTGAGGATAGCACACTCTACAATTTAACCCAGTCCTTTCTGTTTCCTAGAATGAAGGTTTCAAGTTAAAGTGTGTGTTTTCAAAAGTGTATTGCTTCTTTGCATGCCTATGGTCTGAGCATGGAGCATCAGCAGTTAGAGCCTGCAAACAGCCTTATACATTTGAAGCTTCATCTTGAATTATGGTACTGCTTTCTAATTTCAAAGTAGAAGTGCCAAAGGAGTTATAAATCAGAAATTCTGCCTTACAGTAATCTTATGGAGGGTTCTGCCTTTTAATCAACTTGTGTGGGTCAGTGACGAAAAGGAGGAAGCTAGTTTCCTCTGCAGGCCAAATAGTTGGCACAATAAGACCAAATTTTGCAGTTATGCAACTTACTGTGTCTTCATGAATTAATTTCAAAGCAATTTTCTCCCAAATGTCCTTAACTAGAACTTAAAACATCAATTGATCTACCTTGTTTTTGGTAGGAGGCTACATTTTGTATAATTCTTTCTCACTTGATTTGTCAATCATTAATGAAATAATCTGTGTGATTTCCTCATGTTATCAGGCAAGAATTAATAAACTGTATCTTCAGTGTTAAAAAAAAAAAAAAAGCCCCCTAGGTGGTCTTACGGTCTTTGCAAGCTACTGATTCTGTATGTGTTGTTAATTTGTTACAGTGACTTGATCAGGCAGTGTTGTATTGTCCATCTCCAAGTCTTATTTTTCAGGGTTGTTCGAGTTCTGAAGAACTCTTTTTCAAAGGCTTGTTCCAGCAGGTTTGCTATGCTTTGATCCAGCACAGCATGCAGAAGCCTTCAGACGTCGATTTAACCTGATTCATTCTATTGCTCTCTCAGTTGTTGCCTTTTGTCCAGATTGTCGTAGTGCTTGTACTCCTGTCTATTTTGATACTAACCCTCGAGGTCTTACAGTCTTACAGATTTGGCAATCGGATGACACTCATGTCAATGAATTTGGTAATTTGGAATATGTCCATGTGTCCATTGACGTGTTTTCCCATGTGGTGGTTACTGACGCACACGTTAAACAAAAAGGTCATAATGTCATTGAATATTTCCGTCGTGCTTTTGCTGCATTTTGAGTGTCCACTCAGATGCGGACAAACAATGAGCTGCCTTGTGTCTGTAGATCTGTCCAGGTTTTCTTTACTTTGTGGAAGGTCACTCATGTTACGGCTATTTCATATTCTCCTACGGGACAAGCTGTTGTGGGAAGGATGTGTGGTGCCCGGAAGCAATTGCTTCAAATAACAGACAGGGGGAATTGTGGGGAATCTTGACTGGACTAAGACCCCTGATATGGAACAAAAGCTGACTGAGAACAGAGGCCTTTGGTCCTGACAAACATGCACCCTGAGAAGAGAAGAAAAACATCAAGAGAGAACTGTCCCATGAGAACAGAGACACAGTCTCATGAGAACAGGGACTTGTTGTGATCAGAGTGACTGAGAAAAATATAAACATTAGAAGAAAACAAGAGCAGGTGTACGGAGATGTTATGAGAAAATAGAATTGGGAAAGTCCACCAATCATCTGTACGAATTGTGGTTTGTGTATTTAGGATGACCTATCTGTGTGTAGAATGTGTACCTGTAAAACTGTATGAAAGGAGCTGGGAAAGTACAGCTCAGGGGCTTCTCTTTCTTTCTAATAAACTTTCTTGCTGAATATTCTGTGTCGTGACCATCCTAACAACGACAGCCCACCATCTGCACCTAATACTCTGAGACTACAAGCTTTCTTTCCTAAGGGAAAGGGCTGTTGTTCCCTTGCAAGAGCCCTATGCAGAGATATCCAGTACTGTAGGAATTCTTTATATAATAAAGAAATACAGTCCACTCCCAGCTGAGGTTGTAGCCAAAGAGGAGGTTATTCAAACTCAGCGCTCTTTTTTTATCCCTTGAAACCATGTGACCATATAACCAATGAGGGTATAGATTCTCGCGCATGTCACCTGGGCTTCCCCGCCTGGGATGCCTCTTCCGCATCCCTGGACACGTCTCCTACATCTCCCCTCTCTCAATTATTTAAGATGGTCACAAAAACAGGGCAAAAAACAACAGTGCAAACAACAGAACAGTACATTATAAACTACCATAGCTTCGCAATGACCCAGTACATCGCTCGCTTTGGCTTCTTAACAACTTATACATCTATTGTAAACATTTTCTTAAGCCTTTTAAAACCTTCTTATATTTCTAAGGGGTAGTGCAACTTGGAAAAATAACTTTATTAACCTAGGGGCCTTAGTCCAACCGTGCATTACCTATAGACTTATAACCTTTATTAATCTGAGGGTTTATATAACTGGGAAATTCAACTTTATTTCAGAAACAAGGTAAACATAGCAAACTAAATTCTCTTAAAGTGACCATGTGGCTGAGATAGTGTTATTCTTGTGAGGTGTTTGGTGTTTAAGGTGCTTTGTCCAGTCACACAGCTCTTTTATTCATTCACACACACATTCGCTGATGGCTGTCATTCCATTCATCACACACACACTCATGGGTTTTGTATAGACTCTGCATTTTGCCACATTGGTCATCCTCAAAATGTAAACCTGAAATGTAAACATTATTACTGAAACATAGCTGTTTTTATAACTTCTGTGTTACTCTGGTTCTTGTTGCTGTGGTTGTGTACCTAGGTAGGGTCTAACACACCTGGAAGGAATCCATTTCAGCTCCTTTCCTGTAGCCACACATGCGTAGCCCCTCCCCCAAGTCACAAGATCCACCGGTCCTGTCCACTGCCCTGAAATCAGATCCTTTATCATGACTGGTGGTTTGGGGGAGGCGAAAGCCTGAGGTCTGTGCTGCCTTTTGTGCCTGCTTTTTTCAGCGCTGTCACAATTTAAAAAATTTATAACATATGTGGCTTTTCACAGACACTCTTGCGGACTATAGACGGATTCCCCCCTTTTCTGTTTTGTTAACATGTCTTTTAGGGTGCGAAGTGCCCTTTCTACAATTGCTTGCCCAGTGGGTGAGTGTGGAATGCCTGTGGTGTGAGAAATTCCCCAATTTGACAGGAAAGTTCTTACCTTTTCTGATATGAAAGCTGGTCCATTGTCGGTTTTGACCTGTTTTGGGGTACCAAGGGTCGCAAAACAACTGAGCCAGTGCCTTATTACATCCTTGGCCTTTTCCCCAGTATGTGCAGTGGCAGTTATGTATTGTGCGTGGGTGTCAACTGTGACATGTACATATTTAATGTACCAAATTTGGCTATGTGTGTGATGTCTGTCTGCCATATCTCATTTGTCGTTAACCCTCTGGGGTTAACGCCTTCCTGAGATGGCATGGGTGTTATCTGCTGACAGTCTGGGCACGACATGATTATGTCTCGAGCCTGATTGAGTGTTATTTGAAATTGTCTCTTCAGTGAACGTGCGTTCTGGTGGAAAAATGAATGAGACAATTTTGCTTGCTCTAAGACTCTAGGTACGGTGTTAAACATAACTGATCTGTCAGCCTCCCAGTTCCCTTCAGCTATCGGTCCTGGCATTTCTGTGTGTGATCTTGTGCGCATGATGTAAAAGTCAAACTTTCTGTGATTAACAAGAAACCATACTGAATGCATTTCAAACAATAAGTGAGGGTTATCAATATCTCGAAGAAATGAACTTTCAAGACGAGACACTAACCCTGCAGCATAACAGGAATCTGTAACAATATTAACAGGTTGTTCTGAAAACTTTCCCAAGGCAATACGTATAGCAGCCAGTTCCAGAACCTGTACAGAATCCTGGTTCATGGTCTGTACCTCTCGCTCCCATTGTCCTGTATCAGGGTTTACCCATGTCACTGCAGCTTTTTGGGTCTGCCCAGATGCATCTGTAAAGACCGTGAGGCCTTTCACTGGTTCATGTTTGCATCTGGTTGTGGCTTTTAAGGGTAAATTAACGATTTCTGCCCACAGTCTGTGTTTGGGAAAATGAATGGAAATGTCACCGTCAAAGCTTGCCAAGGCAGTCTGGAATCCTGCATCCTCGGCTAGCATCCAGTCGAGGTTGTCCTTTGTAGCCGGGATGTAGATGGTTGCCAGATCTCTCCCATCCAGCTCCTGTAGCTGTCCTCTGCCTTTAATGACAAGCTTGGCAAACATTTCATTAGTAGTCCACACAGTTTTAGGTGGTGTGTGGGGCAGAAACAGCCACTCTAGGACTTTCAGTGGGTCTTTTTCAGTCTGATCCCACTGAAAGAAACTGCAAATAGCTGGTACCTGCTGGGAACAAGGGCGAGGCAGATTTGCAGTTCAGGATTTCTCCTTCTGCCTTGCCTGCCTTCTATTGCCTTGGCACAAATGTCTAACGCCCAATTTGCCTCTGCTGTCAGAGACCTGCTAGACGTTAGGTCTGAGTCCCCCTTAAGCAACTCAAATAAAGGGTGTAGCTCCTCTGTGGTTATGCCCAAAATAGGCCTTAGCCAATTGATGGCTCCCAGAAGTTTTTGCAGCTTGTGTAAAGTTAAATTGTCTTTTACCTTGAGCTGCAGTGGCTGTGGAGAAATTTCCTGCTGCGTGATTTTCCATCCAAGGTAAGTCCAGGGTTGCGATCGCTGGATTTTCTCTGGAGCAACCTGTAACCCCGCTTCTTGGACAGCATTGGTTAGAGCAGTAACAACAATTTGCAGTTCATTTTCTGTGGCCATGGTAATTAATATGTCATCCATAAAGTGGTATATGATGGCTGAGGGAAAACGCCTTCTGATAGGGTGAATAGTGTTTGCCACTACCATGTGACATATTGTCTGGCTATTTTTCATCCCTTGAGGAAGGACAACCCAGTGATACCTCTGCATGGGCTGTTCATTGTTCAAGGCGGGGATGGAAAAAGCAAACCTTGGTGCATCCTCAGGGTGTAGGAAAATGGTAAAAAAGCAGTCTTTTAAGTCAATTACCATTAGTAGCCACCCTGCTGGAAGCATAGCAGGTGAGGGAAGTCCAGGCTGCAATGCTCCCATAGGCTCCATGACTGCGTTAACTGCTCGTAAGTCCTGCAACATTCTCCACCGGCCACTTTTCTTGGGGATACAAAACACAGGAGTATTCCAGGGACTGGTTGTTGGCACAATATGACCTGCTTCAAGTTGCTCCCTTGCAAGCTCTTTTAAGTGTACAAACCGTTCTATTTTCATGGGCCATTGATCTACCCAAACTGGCTGTTCACTTTTCCAGACCAGTTCAATCGGTCCTTAGACTGGTCAATGGCCCCATTGAAAAACCTGGTTGCTTGCAGGAGCAATTTCCATTACTGTGCTGAACTGCCCCGAGAACATCCCGTCCCCAAAATGTACATGGAATGGGAGCAACAAAAGGAGCTATTTTGGCTATTTGTCCTTCTGGCCCCAAGACTGTGTATTTGAGCACTCCGTCTGGGCCTTTGTGTGCCTCCCACCCCTTGAATGGTTGCAGCTGGGCAAACAGTGGGCCAGTTAAGTGGCCATTTGGAGTGTTTTATGATGGTAACATCGTCTCCTGTGTCCACTAAGCCTGTAATTCGGTGCCCATCAACCTGGCACGTCATGCACAGCTGTGTGGTTGTGATGGCTGTTGCCCAGTAAATTTGTGGCTGGCCTGTGCTCCCGAAGGCCCCTGAACCCTGCTCCCCCTCCCCCGCAGGAGACGCACTGTAGAAGGGGATTAGTTGGGCAATTTTTTGTCCCTTAGGGATGAAGCAAGGGGGTGAAGGAGTCCAGGCCATTATTTGAATTTCACTATGAGAGTCAGAGTCTATTACTCCAGGCAGCACAAATAAACCCATTCTGCTGGTTGAAGATCTCCCAATTAGTAGTGCATGCACCCCTGGATTAAAGGGCCCTCAAAGTCCTGTAGGGATTAGTACTACATCTGTGGAAGTTATGATGACTGGTTCTCGGTTGGATAAATCCAACCCAGCGCTGGCTGAGGTGGAGGGGCACAAATCGCGAGCCTGTTCCCATGAGTCGCATTTATTTGTTGTACCGGGGCGCGCGACAACGCCCCCTGTTTCCAGTTTCCCCACTGCGAGGAGTTTTTTGGCCCCCTCCTCTCGTTTGGTACTTGTGGGATGTTGCTGTAGAGGGTCTCTTTTGGCAATCTCTTTGAAAGTGGTCAGGGGCACCACATCTAAAGCAACCACTTCTGAGTCTGGCTTCTTCCTGCACTCTTAGCTGGGCACTTAGGGCTATAGCTAAAGAGGCAGACTGGTGCTCCACAGAGCCAACCCCTTGGCAGGCTCCAACCAACTCAGCAATGCTACAGCTCTCCCTTTTAGGAAGGGCCTGCAAAGCTCTTTTACAGTCTGGGTTCGCGTTCTCAAAAGCCAGTTGCCTATAAAGCATCTCTCTGGCTTCATCATGCTCAACCTGCCTGTTTAAAGCAGATTGCAGCCGATCTAGGAATTGTGAGTATGGTTCAGTAGAACCTTGTAATACCTTCATGAATGACAGGTTGCTATCCCCATTTGTAGTGGGTAATTTCCTCATGGCTCTCAGGACTATTTTTGCAATTACCTCATATTTTTCTCTGGGGTAACTGGATTGGGCATCTACTGTGGTGTAATTCCCCTCCCCAGTTAGTTGGTTTGTTGTTATGCCTGCTTGCGGGTTGTTTGTGTACACAGTGCAATTCTCCTAATAATCGGTTAACCAGACACTGTACTGAGTGTTAGCAAGAACTACTTTCAGTAAGGTCTTCCAATCATAAGGTGTAAAAACATAGGTGGAACTCAGTGTCTCCAGATACGCGAACATATTGGTTGAGGACACACCAGTTTCCCTTACCAATTGCCTCAATTCCTTTGTCACCTCATATGGCAGAGGCTGGAATTGAGGGGGCTGACGTGGGCGAAAAATGACTGGGCATGCATGGATAACCTGCAAGTCTCCCACCCGAAACACCTCTTCCTGACACTGTTCCCACCTGTCAACCGATTTTCCCCCGCTTGCCCCCTCGCTCCCTCCTGGTGGAACCATCCCTGGTCCCTCCTCCTCATCCTCCCATGCCTTCCCCCCTGTGGCCCCAGTAAACCCGGTTCCCTGTGAGAGGGTGGTGGTGGATGATGGACAGGCCCTCCCCCCCCATGCCTGCAGCTGGAGCCATTTGGCACGCAAGATGGTGGCACCCATGCCGGTGCACGTGGTCGCTGTTCATCTACAGTGTGAGGTGGCAAATAGGCTGCGTTCCCCCCCTCATCGTTGCAATGGGGCCTCATACGCTGATCCCATGGGCTGGGATCCCACATTACAGGCTCCATTCCCTCCCCGTGACCCGTGTTCCCGTGGCTACTGGCGCCTGACCTGTAGCTTAACTCACAAACGTATCCCTCCCCTCCGGGTAAACCCCGTGCGTTTGTGCATCTACGCGTGGGATTCAGGCTGCGACTAGTAGCCTGAGTGGGGGTTTGTGTGTTAGTGTGGGATGATTGTACCATTCGCTCGTGGGCTCTGTGCAAAGCAGACATGATTATTTGCCAGGCCGGAATGGCATTATTAGCTCGGGGGTCTCCTGCCTGAGCTTTCAGTCTCATGAGGTTTCCGATTTTGTCCCATATTTCTAGGTGTAGGGCTTCTACAAGCGGCAGCTCTGGCACTACCGATTTAATAAATTGTACAAGCTCTGTTAATTCAGCCCTTGTGGTTTGTATGTGGTAAGGTCTCAGTAGGATAGCCAATGCCTCTGTGTCTCGTGATATCTCAGTAGAGAGAAAGATTCCCACGTTTGTTTACCTTGCTTTAGTCTCTGTGGTCCACGTGTGTGTGGAGGGATGCTTTGTTCGGCAGCGGCGGCTCCGAATCTGGTTTCGGTTTCGGCGCTCTCTGAGGTGACTGCTGTTCTCCGGGTCTCTGCTGCTGCTGCTCTAGCGCTTGCAGGCGACTGGGGTTCGGCGGTGGCAGGTCCCGGGGCGGCTGTCGGCGGCACGGCGTGAGGTTCCCTCACGGTCTGCGGCGCTTCCGGCAGCTGGTTCAGCGGCACGGGGGCTGCATCCAGTGGCTGCAGGCGCGCACAGGTCGGCAGAAGGTGGCAGCGGTGGCAATCAGCATCCCCGTGGCTTGTGCCGGGCTCCTGGCGCATCCGGCAGGGCGGGGCGGGGACTCCGGCGCAGCAGCGTGGGCGGGCAGCAGGCTGCATGGAGCAGCGGGACTTCTCCTCTTGGTGGAATAGCGTGCCAGCGCGGTGTTCGGGGGTCCCGCGGGCGGGCTGGGCTGTTTGGGCAGCTGCGGCGCCGCTTTCGCACGCTCAGGGCTTTGCGCACAGCGAGCGGCAGTGGCAGGGGCTCCCGGTGCAGCTTTGGCGCGCTCCGCCGCTCGGTTTTTCAGGCGGCGGTGCTCGCGGCCGCTTGGGGAGCAGCCCTTGCTCGGCACTGGCTGCTGATCTGCCCGTTTGGCTCCACTCACCGCTCATGTTCCAGCCGGCTCCGCTCCACTTTCGCCACAGCTGCTGTCCCGGTTCTCGGCTTGTTCTTCTTTTTCTTCTTCTCTGTTTCTGTACACTTTTCCCTAATATTTTTTGAACTCTCTGTACTAACCTGCGTTTCTCAGAACCGGCTGAGACGACACTTTAAAGACGTCTAAGTTTCTTTCGGTGGAAGAATTCCGAATTCTGAAACAAACTCATTCCTGAATCCTACCGAATTTTCCCTGGTGCAGGGAGTTCCAATCTACTTAATGTAGGTCCTATGGCCCCACATTCAGGTTCACCACGTGTAGGAATTCTTTATATAATAAAGAAATACAGTCCGCTCCCAGCTGAGGTTGTAGCCAAAGAGGAGTTTATTCAAACTTGACGCTCTTTTTATCCTTCAAACCGTGTGACCATATAACCACTGAGGGTATAGATTCTCACACGTCACCTGGGCTTCCCCTCCTGGGATGCCTCTCCCGCATCCCTGGACACGCCTCCTACACAGTACGAGTCTGAAAATTGAATACGGACGAAGATTCCTACCACACCAAAGATGACAGGACAGAAAGATCTTGCTGCACATTGAGTGCCCATGGTGGTCCACCACCTCCCCCTGAGACTCAAAGCCTACAGGCTTTCTTTCCTCGGGGAAAGGGCTATTGTTCACTTGCAGGAGCCCAGCACCGAGATAGCCGGTCCGACTCCCAAAACTGAATACAGATGAAGATTCCTCCCAGACACAAGATCCTAGGACAGAAAGGTCTTGCTACCCGTGGAGTGCTGTAGGTGGTCCACCAACTGCACTGGGGACCCCAAGGGTAAGGGCTTTTTTCCCAGGGGAAAAGGCTGTCATCTGCTTGCAGGAGCCCTGTTCTGAAATTGGCAGTCTGACTCCCAGAATTGAATATGTACGGAGATTCCTCCCAGACAAAAGGTGCCAGGACAGAAAGCTCTTCCTGCTCATCTAGTGCCAAGGGTGGCCCACAACCTGCACCTTACGCCCAAGGGTTACAGGCCTTCTTTCCTGGGGGAAAGGGCTGTCGTTCGCTTGCTGGATCCCTATGCAGTAATTGCCAGTCCAACTCCCAAAACTGAACACAGAAGATTCCTCCCAGTCAAAAGGTGCTAGGACAGAAAGCTCTTCCTGCTCATGGACTGCCCAGGGAGGTCCACCACCTGCACGTGAGACCCAAAGACTACAGCCTTTCTTTGTTGGGGGAAAGAGCTGTCGTTTGCTTACAGGAGCCCTGTGCTGAAATTGGCATTCCAACTCCCAAAATTGAATACAGACAAAGATTCTGTGAGAAATAAAGAATCAGTTTTATTACAAGCAAATGAATTAAACAAATCACTAACGTAGGAGTTTTTCTTTACTAACCTATAGGCGTATCGCGGAGTTGTAAGACGCCGGATTCAGCCTGGAACCAGTGTCAGGGAAACATGCGAATGGGAATAGGGAACTGTAAAATGAATATTGGTAAGGAAACCCCTTATACCACATGGCTGGTCCTGGAAGCTGCCATGCTGCTGGACACTCCACCTCCCAGCACGACACAGCCAACCAGGGAGAGGGGAATGCCTCTCCTATGACGTAAACGGGGTTGAACCTCAAGAATGTTTAAAAAGCGGGACTTTTGAATTGGAGGGTGTTCCTGGGAATCCTGCATGCCTAGGACACCCAACACATGTTGTAATTAATTTTTCCTTTTCGTTTTATTCCTTTTGTTTTGCAAACCTTTGCTGTCTTTCTAAATTTAATAAATGAGATTTTTCTCACAATTCCTACCAGGCAAAAAGTGCCATAATAAAAAACTATTGCTGGTCATGGAGTGCCAAGGGTGGCCCACCAACTGCATTTGAAATCCAAAGGTAACAGGCTTTCCTTCTTGGGGAAAAGGCTGTCGTTCGCTTGCAGGAACCCTGTGCTGAAATTGCCAGTCTGACTCCAAAAATTTAATATGTATGAAGATTTGTCCCAGACAAAATGTGACAGGACAGAAAGATCTTTCTGCCCATGGAGTGCCAAGGGTGGCCCACAAACGGCACCTTACACCCAAACGTTACAGGCTTTCCTTCCTGGGGGAAAGGGCTGTCGTTCACTTGAAGGAACCCTGTGCTGAAATTGCCAGGACTCATTCAACCTCTTTATCAGGTTTTCAACCAATCTCCTTTTAGCATTCAACCATTCCTCCACCTTTTGGAGAGCTAAGATCTCAGCTTTCACAGCCACTCTTAGCTAAGGACTCATTCAGTTCTTGATTGCGCTGCTTAGTAACAAATCTCTCTCCTTGAGCAGCCATCAGCCCAACTCCTAACAAAGTACAGACTAAAGCCTTTCCCTTACCGGGTGTCTTTTTTTTTCATCTTTTGCCAGTTCTCTTGTTTTCTCAGATACAAACGTGGGATCATGCCAGTTTTCCTCAGCCTGTCTTTCTTTGTCTGGGACTGGGTATGCCTTATAATCTATGTTATTGTTTACTTTGACTGAACACCAGGTATCCACTGGGCCTGCGCCCAAGTCCCTCCGGAGGGAAGGGGGGGGGAAGGGGGAAAAAGAGGGAAGGAAAAAACTACTAGATCGGAGCTGCTAAGAAAGATTATTTATATTTACACAAAGATAGAAAACACTATAAGCAATATGCATACAGAGAAGAACTAAAAATAAAGATACTTCCCCACAACCAACGATCTCCTCCCCCGATGGAACTGCCCAACCACTCCGCACAGCTACCCCGGAAGAGAAGAGAGCGAGCTACCTCTTCCTCCCCTTTTTATATTTTACCTGGCGTAACATGGTATGGAATATCTTCCTGTTCGAGTCAGGTGACTTATCCTAGTTTCCTCCCCAGAAAAAAGAAATGTTATTTAGCTACACAAACCCACTACATCTATTAATAGCTCAACAAGTTGGGAACAGTCTAAGTTCTTTTCACCTTCCATGTGGTTGCTGGTGACTGACATACTTTGTCCCTTTGTTTGCAATTCACAGTTATCCCCAAACAAAAGAAACCACTTCTAAAGGTACCCTGCTCTTTGCTGCACCAAAAATGTAACACTCTAGCCCTGGAGCCAAAGCTCACAGACTCAGCCAGGAGTTTTACTTTAAAATATGTATATAGGGTTCTTTAATACCTCGAGATAGCATCAAGACAATAAGCCACAGACTTGTTCCCAAGAGGTACTTTTATTGTTAATTTAGGGGAGAAAATAGGGGAACTTGGCAAAAGTTCACAAAGCTAGACAAAATGTTCCACCACAATACTGACCCAGCACATACTAATCCACAACACTTAAAGTCAAAATCTGATCCCTCCAGCTTTAAGCTACCCAAAGCATCAAGAAAGGAGCAAACAAAGAGAAGAAGAGGGAGCAAGAAGAGAGAAGGAGGGAGAGACAGATTATATAGCTACCATTGGAACCTTGTGGAAGACCAGATGGCAGGGCCATGATGGCATGGCAAGCATACACCTTTGGTTTTATCTGCTCTGGTCCCTATGGCCACCTTCCCCCAGGCGGGGCCTCTGACCCACTAGCCATTTTGGGGCTCCAAGCCAGGGTAAGGGGCAGTGTTCTCACTGTCCCTGCCAAACTGAGGCTGGGTTAGGGGCTCCAGGAGGTGTGGTGTGTTGAAGTTTTCCCGGGCTGCTTTTGACTGACAGCTGCTCTGGGGATTCCCCATGTGAGGTCCAGGGGCCTGCCATGAGGGATATGATGCCACCTCACCTCCATGAGGTTCGACCCATCCCTTCCTTCTCCACACACACACGCTTACACCCCCCTCAAGGTGGTTCTGACCCAACAATTATTGATCTGGTGTCTAACACAGAGTAATCAGAAAGGACTTCAAGGAACTGGGTCACCTGGTTGAAGGGACAGGAGCACAGGTGGTGTTTTCCTCAATTCCTTCAGTAGCAGGGATGAATGCTGAAAGACACAGAAAAACCCATGTGATCAACGAGTGGCTTAAAGACTGGTGCCATCTATGGAATTTTGGTTTTTTTGATCATGAGACAGTTTATACAGCACCAGACCTGCTGAAGACAGATGGGGTTCACCTATCTAATAAAGGCAAAAGAATTCTAGCCTGTGAGTTGGCAGGGTTGATTGAGAGGGCTTTAAACTAGGTTTGAAGGGGGAAGGGAATGAGACCAGGCTCGCTAGAGGTGAGCCTGGAGGTGGTATGTCAGAGTTGGGGGTGAAATCAGTAGACCAGCTGAAGTGCATCTACAGCAACGCATGCAGTATGGGTAACAAACAGGAGGAGCTGGAGGCCATGATGCACCAGGAAAGCTACGACATAATCTCCATCAATGGAAATGTGGTGGGGTGACTTGCATGACTGGGGTGCTGCAATGGATGGCTACAAGCTCTTCAGAAGGGACAGGAGAGGAAGGAGAGGTGGTGGGGTGACCCTGTACATTAGGGAGTATTTTGACTGTCTAGAGCTCAATGATAGTGACAATAAGGTTGAGTGCCTATGGGTGAGAATCAGGGGGAAGGCTAATAAGGCAGATCTCCTGGTAGAAGTCTGTTATAGACCACCCAACCAGGATGAAGAGGTGGATGAAGCAACTCGCTGATGTTTCACAGTCACTGGACCTTGTTCTTGTGGAAGACTTTAACCTACTGGATGCCTGCTGGAAGCTCAACACAGTGGAGAGGAGGCAGTCTAGGAGGTTCCTGGAGTGTGTGGAAGAGAACTTCCTGTCACAGATGGTAAGTGAGCCTACCTGGTGTGGGGACCCACTAGACCTGGTGTTTGCAAACAGAGAAAAGCTGGTGGGAGATTTGGTGGTCAGAGGCCATTTTGGGCACAGCGACCACAAAATGATAGAGTTTTCAATACTTGGTGAAATAAGGAGAGGTGTCAACAAAACCTTTACCCAGAACTTCTGCAGGGCAGACTTTGGCCTATTCAGGACACTGATTTGTAGAGTCCCTTGGGAAGCAACTTTTAAAAACCAAGGGGCCCAGGAAGGATGGACATACTTTAAGAAAGAAATCTCAAAGGTGCAGGAGCAGGCCATCCCTATGTGCTGAAAGATGAACCAGAGGGGAAGAAGACCACCCTGGCTGAACAGGGAGGTTTCACAGGAAGTCAGGGGAAAAAAGAGGGCGTATGACCTTTGAAAAAAGGGGCAAGCAACTCAGGAAGTGTTTTACCATGTTATTAGGCCATGTAGAAAGGAAATTAGAAAGGTGAAAGCTCAGTTAGAACTTAATCTGACCACAACTGTAAAGATAATAAAAAGTGGTTTTATAAATACATTAATTATTGAGGCCATGTTGCTGAGAACACAGCTGCATTGGGCAGGACACGTCTTCAGGATGAAGGACCACCGCCTCCCTAAGATCCTGCTTTATGGTGAACTTGCCACCGGCTGCCGCATGAGATGAACCCCGAAGAGAAGATACAAGGACTCCCTGAAACAACATCTCAGCCTTGGCCATATTGATCAACATAACTGGTCTACTCTGGCCTCCAATCGGGAGGCCTGGAGACACACTATCTTTAACGCTGCTGGAGCTTTTGAGAAAGCACGCAGGATCACTCTTGAGGAGAAAAGACAACGCAGAAAGAATCGTGTCTCTCAGAATATACCACCTAAGGAGTCTTTCTGCTGTGCCTTTTGCAACCGGACATGCCTATCTCGTATTGGCCTTTTTAGCCACCAGCGCACTTGTAACAAATGTGGGTAGAGCCCTCCCCAAATCTTCGTTCGCGAAGCCTAGCCATGAATAGCAAAAGGAGGGCCAAAGAAAACCTGTATTGGATCTGTCTGCAATGGAGTTCATTTCCCCATAGCATCCCTCACAGGGCTGTGCTTTGCATTGGTAGCTAGAAAGGTGTTCATAACACACCAGTGTTTTGGCTACTGCTGAGCACAGCATCAGCACTGTAACATTCCTTCCCCAATCGAGGGCAAGATCATGGGAAGGGACACAACCAGGCCAGCTGACCCAAACTAACCAGAGGGATAGTCCATAACATATGACGTCAGCTCAGATATAAAAGCTAAGAAAAGGAGGAGGAAGGGGGGGCATTTGTTGTTTGCAATGTTTGCCTGCTGAGAAACTGTTACGCATGCTGAAGTCCTACTTCCCGGGAAGTGGCGAGACATGGCTTGTTAATGGGAAGTAGAAAATAAACCTTGTTATTTTCCGCTTTGCTTGTGCATGCACAAACTTTCGCTTTTGCTTTAGTAAACTGCCTTATCTCAACCTACGAGTTGTTTTCCATCTTATTCTCTCTTCCCTGTTGTCATGGGTTTATGTGGTTTTTCCCCCCCTGGAGCCAATGATGGATGGCTCCAGGGCGGACTTCCTAGTGCGGACCAAGGAGGAGAGACAATTAGAAGTTTTAGTAATGCCTCTGTGATAACATATTTAAGAAAAAACTTGTTGCGCAGAAGAAATTCCATCCAGGGAAGAGCTGACCGAAGCTCCCAGGCAACCTCTCCCACTGCGATAGGGGGGCAGTAGGCTGGACCAGGCTTCTGGGCACCTAGCCCAGAGCAGGCAGTGGTGGTCCCTGCGAAGGCCGGGGCCGGGGCCCAGGCCGGGGCCCTGACTGGGGCATGTGGCCCCTTGGGGGAGTGGCCTCGCAGCCCCCCGGGCCCACCCTGCAAGCACCCTATGGGAGTGCTGCTGCCATGGCAGCCAGGGCCAGGGCTGAGGCTGGGGTTGCAGAGAGAGGCCCTGCAGCTTCCTCTGGACCTGCCCCATGAGCAGCTTGTGCTGGAGTGGATCCTGCCAGCTGAGCTGAGCTAGCTGGGCCAGGGCAGCCCCGCCTCCTTCCCGCTGTGGGCAGGGGTGGCTGGGCCGAGAGGTGCGGGGGTGCCGCGGGCTAGGCCAGGGAGGCAGAGTGGCCCCGCAGCCCCCTGGGCCTGCCCCGCGAGAAGCCCATGATAGAGCAGATGGATGCATGGGAGAAGGCTGTTACCCTCCGTGGAAGGCCCAGGATGGAGCGAAGTCCTTCAAGAGACTTGTGGCCCGTGGAGAGGAAAGCCCACGCCAGAGCAGGTTATTCCCAGGTAGGACTCCACTCATGGCCCTATGGGGCACCTACATCAGTACATCTCACCCTATGAAGGACTGCATCCTATGAAGGATGGAAAAGTGACTCTCGGGGCAGTAGATATGGAAGAACTACTGCCTGAGGGATGGACCCACTTTGGAGAGATCCATCAAGGACTGTTACTTGTGGGAGGGACCCCATGGAACAGGGGAAGGACTCAGAGCTTTGGTTCCCCTGTAATCCGTGGTGAAGATCATGGTGAGGCAGGTTGTTCCCCTGCAGCCCATGAAGGACCATAGAGGTGCAGAGACCTCCTGCACCCCATGGAAGAATGACCTACGGGATAGCAGATTTGGAAGACCTGTTGCCCTAGGGGTGGACTTCTTTCCCTGCACTGATGCAGGGGGAGGAGGGAAAACATGGAAGGAAGGAGGCGTGGTTGGAAAGTGTGTTTAAGACTGTTTTATTTCTCACTCTTTAGCTCTTATCCTGTTAGTAATAAATTTTAGTACCATCCTCACGTTGAGTTTTGTTTCGCCTGTGTGACTTCTCCCAGCTCTTAGTGATTTTAGTGGGTGCCTAGAATACAGCCAAGGTCAACCCTTGACACCTGTCCAGCTGGGAAGGGGAGTGATAGAGTGGCTTGGTGGGCACCTGGCATCCAGCCAGGGTCAGCGCACTACATCTCCATTCTTTATTGGACGTGGGGGACAATATAGTCACCAAAGATGAGGAAAAGGCTGAGGTACTTAATGCCTTCTTTGCCTTAGTCTTTAACAGTAAGACCAGTTATCCTCAGGACAACTGGCCTCCTGAGCTGGTAGACAGGGATGGGGAGCCGAATAGACCCCCTGTAATCCAAGAGGAGGTAGTTAGTGACCTGCTGTCACTAGTCCAGTCTCTCTCTCTCTAGCTGCTGCTGCATTTCGGGACTCCCTAAGAGTTTGGAAGGCCACCCCTCCTTTCTAGGAGGTCTCAGGGTTTTGTGAAAGTAATTCAGTCTTACCCCAAAACAGTCTCTGCTGAGTTTTCTCTGCTCTGTTGCCAGCTCTCCCTCCTTGCAGGACATCTCTGCGTCTCTTAGCTTGGCTCTATGCCATCTCGCTGCTGCTGGCTATCTTCTTGGCTTTCAGCCACAACTGTCTCTGCCGCTGCTTTTCCGTCTTCTGCTGCCCACTCACAGTGGAGAAAGTCCCCCAGCCTTTGACCACAGCACCCGATCCAGTTTTAACACTGTTCCGGTTTTCCGCAGCCCCAGCCGGGGGCTGGGGGGCCTTGGCCTCCAGCGGGGGTCCTGGCCCCTCTCTCCTCGTGGTCTCAAACCATGGCTACCTCTCTTCTTCCAGCTACGTCATCTCCTTCTTTACCGGTCTGTTATAATATGTTGATTTCAAAGGAGCGAAATGAAGCTTCTGATTGGGCCCTACACCAAGAACACCACCCCCTCGGGGGTTACCACTTTTCCAACTCCAGGGGAAAACACTTTTTACCTCAGGACATCATCGTAACATAGAGCATCTTTCTTTACGCTGCTCCTATCTCTTCCCATCTACACAATGAAATAATCATGCTTATTTTTAATTGCTTTTTATGGTATGAATTACAACGTACAGCGTTCCTCAGGAAGGCAATAAAAATGCTCCTAAATCAGTTTGAGACAGGAGTCAACATGTAAGTAAATTCAGTAACCTGAAATGCTCAGATATTACAGAAATAGAAGTATCAAGAGACTGATGAAGATCTAAGAGGGTTTTTTTCATCTGTAATTGCCCAGGTGCCACAACTACTTTGCTCTTACCATTACCTTTTTTCCTGACATAGGAATTCCATCAATTCAGTCACTTTGAATTCCCTATTCAGCATAACATTTTATTGCAAAATGTGTAAAATTGCATGAAATAAGTGCTACCATCCAGCTTGAAAATCAACAAAGAGAAGAGAAACATCTGAGTCCAAATTTCCTGGAAAGTGAGATTTTACATAATCTGGACAGCTCTTGAACGCTTTCATTTTTTGTAAGGCATGTGTGTTAGGATCCAATTATTAAAATATGCCTCTGCCCAAATTAGGGTGCAAATGAGACCATATGCCAAAGTCAATAGTACGGATTTTATTTAACAGTAAATATGAGGTAGAGAGAGAGAGAGAAATAGGAAGAGAGAGAATGAGAGACAGATTAAGTAAAAAGATCACCACCACATGGATTCTGACAGCGTCCTGCCAGTCCTTCTTCTGGTCTTCTCAGTGGTGAGGGTCCCAAAGTTGTGCTTCTTGGGTACCACTTTTATACAGTCCAAGTTCCGGATATTCATGGGGCATCCCAGATGTTCCCATAACTTGGGATGGCATGGGTGTAAGCACCTTTAGTGAGATGCCAGGAGTGAACAGCAGAGGAGCAAGGTCAGCCATGAAATTGGCCAACAACTCACTGATGTGCAGTCCATGGCGCAGCTCCAGAAGCTCCGCATCCCCAAGATGTTTGCAGTGCTTGATAGCAAAACTATATGGATGGGTCCTGGAGGGATTTCCCTTCTCTTTTCCACAGCTGCCCACCACTTCAGGACATGGGAACAGCTCAGCTCTCCTTCCTGCACCTCCAGGACTTACTGATGACCCTTCTCTGTCCACCTGTGATATGGTTTGAAGCTGGCTCCCTGCCAAGTCTCCAAACCTAACCACAAGACTCCCCCCCCCCCAAACCAAGGGAGAAGAGGGAAAAAAAACCAAGAGAACCGAAACGAGAGAGAGGCAACTAGAGCAATATATATAAATATATTTACACTTATATTACAGTTATATACAATTGAAAATATATATACAATTTCAAAAGGAAAAGGGAAAGGGAAGGGGGAAGGGAAAAAAAGGAACAAAACCAAAATTAAATATATATATCCCGATCACTAGCCCAAGATCTAGCAACTAAAAGAATTAGCAAAGGAATATCTTACTACTCTCCTTGGGACAACAGAAAGTCGTGCTGGAACGACTGCCGGCAACCTCGGTCTCCCAAGGTCGGCAAGGCCTTACCAGGCCTCACTCCTGTCTCAGTCTGAAAAGACTGGAAGGTTTGCTAAAGAGGATGAGTTATGGGACAAAACAAAACTCCTCTCTCTCAGCAATTGTGGATTTAAAATTTACGGGGCTTTACTCAAGGAAGTGTGGAAAACAGAAGAGATAACAACCCTTTATTAAAAGATACATGTATGTTAGCAAAAACAGTTAAGAACAGTAACAGAACACAACAAAACTATACAGTGGTCCTAGAAAAGCAAAGTCTGGTAAATACTTCTCTGTCCTATTAGCGCAGTCCTAATCGTGGCCTGCAGGGGCGCTGTTGGATCGCAGAGGCGCAGAGCCTGCAGTTCGCTGTTGTGGTCGGTAGGGGGCACTGCCGGGCTCCGGCGGCCACCACGGGAAAAAGGGGGCCTGGGGCCGGTCTCAGATCACGGGGAGAGCCGAAAGGAAGATGGGGGACCCCCACCCCTCAAATGGAGGGAAAAAAAAGTAGGAAGGCAGTTCACCCCTAGGGACTCACTGTGGCTCCCAGGTGGTGGCGTCTCAAGGAGCTCCTTTTTTTCTCCTAGCGAGCACAGAGACTCTCCAATGAAACACAGCAGATTCGGGCCGGGGCCAAGAGGCAGCTTTCAGGCCAAGCTGAAATCAGCAGTCCGGGCTAGCCAGGGCAGGCAGTCAGGTAAACAGGCTTCCAGGCCTTCTCTCCAAAATGCTCTGCACACAGACCCTGTCTCTGTCCTCCAGAGAGGGCCCAGCAGAACTGCCCCTCTCCCG
>NW_020925179.1:0-75162 GCF_003984885.1 Neopelma chrysocephalum
CTCCATACACAAACAACTACAGTGGTTAACAGAACACACAAAGAAAGCAACAGTAGCAACTAGTCCTGTAGACTCGTGGTTTCAATCTATTCTTGGTTCTATGTCTGGATGGGTATTAAGTTTTGTCAAAGAAGGCCTACAATGATTGTTGAAAATTGTTGTAATTTTAGTAATAGTTCGTATTGCTTTTTCTTGTATTGTTAAACGTGTAAGTACTATGACAGAGAAAGTATTGTTGGCCCAAAATAAAAAGAACGGGGGAATTGTGGGAGATTGGTTAGCATCACAGGGACATATGGATATGGCTAAAGCTATGGACGGGCTGATAGAGTATAGAACACAACTTGTCTAGGCCCGTGAGAAAATCTGAGATAGCAAGGCCATGGCAAGATTACAGTGTCCTTGTACGTGCTAGTTGGCTGGTAAACAGGAGGTTGTGATTAGCAAAACAAAAGCAACTGAGAGCCACCTGTGTAAACAAAAGAAGGGAGTAGAGGTGAGATCACCGTTTAAGTAAGTACCAAAATGAGCTTAGCTTCGCAATATGCATGAGCTAATTATAAAGCGTATATTAAGCTGGTAGCAACGATCAATAAATGAAGCTTGTTGATTCTCATATTAAACATCTCATTCTTCCTGCGTCGCGACAGCTGCTGATCCCTTTGGCCAGCCGGGGGACGCCGGTGCTGGCCCCCCCCGCCCCAAAACCCTTACAAATGAGGATTCCTCCCAGGGAAAAGGGACCAGCACAGAAAGATCTGGCTGCCCACCAAGACCCCAGGCTGCGCCACCAACTGCACCTCAAAGCCAAAGTTCCCAGGCTTTCTGCCCTACGGAAAGGGCTGCTGATCCCTTTGGTCAGCCCCGGGACGCCGGTGACGCCCCCCCCCGCCCCAAAACCCATACAAATGAAGATTCCTCCCAGGGAAAAAGTGCCAGCACAGAAAGCTCTGACTGCCCACGGAGTGCCCAGGCTGCGCCACCAACTGCACCTCAAAACCAAAGCTCCCAGGCTTTCTGTCCTGGGCAAAGGGCTGCTGATCCCTTTGGTCAGCCCCAGGCCACCGGTGCCGGCCCCTCCCGCCCAAAAACTTGTACAAATGAAGATTCCTCCCACGAATTGCAGACACTCAGTTTTGATTTTCAAATAGCTTTAATTGTTTATCAAGGTCAATTAAATATCCATTTACTAGCTTGTGCTTTCTTACAGAGGCTCAACCAAATTCCCTTGATGTTGAGAACACATTGTTCTCCAGTTCCACTTCAAGATGCCCAAACAGTCTTTACAGACGGTTCGGGGAAAACAGGTAACGCTGTAATAGTTTGGCAAAAGGTTGGCCAGGGGCAACAAGACATCCACAAAATTCAGGGTTCACCACAAATTGTCGAGCTCTCTGCAGTTGTTCGGACTCTTTCTTTGTTTACAGAAGCTTTGAATATAGTTTCAGAGTCCCAGTACATCGTGGGAATTGTGCAGAGAGTGGAATACTCATACTTGAAAGACATTACTAATGAAACTTTGTTTTTCCTGTTTAAACAGCTGGTGTATGTTGTTCATAACAGGAAATCTCCGTTCTTCATTATGCATATTCTGTCTCACACCTCTTTGCCAGGCCCAATAGCAGAGGGGAACCGATGTGCCGACCTGTTAGCAGGACCAGTAATAGTCCCTCAGCATTTAGAACAAGCTAAACTATCGCATGACTTTTTTCACCAAAATGCCAAGGCTCTGAAAAAACTAATCGATCTCACAATGGAACAAGCCGGAGCGATTATAGCTTCTTGTCCAGATTGTCAGATGATCACACCCTTGACCTCAGAAGGAGTAAATCCCAGAGGTTTAGAGTCTCTCCAGCTCTGGCAAACAGATGTTACACATATACCATCATTCGGTAAATTAAAATACGTGCATGTTTCTATTGACACATTTTCAGGATTTATGACAGCCACAGCGTACTCGGGTGAAAAAAGTCGAGATGTCCGGAGACATTTTTTAACTGCATTTACGCATATGGGTGTGCCAAAACAAGTCAAAACAGACAACGCACCTTCCTATGTGTCAAAACAGACCAAAGATTTCTTTGCATCATGGGGAATTGAACATATAACAGGAATCCCCCATTCCCCAACAGGCCAAGCAATAATAGAACGAGCTCACCGCACTCTTAAAGACATGTTAAAAAAACAGAAAAGGGGGAGTACAGGGTTAGCTCCCCAAGATTGCTTAAACAAAGCTTTGCATGTACTTAATTTTTTAAACAGAATGACGGAAAATTCTACCCCAGTACAGCGACATTTTATACCTGCACACATGCCTGAAAATTCAAAACCCAATGTAATGTTTAAAGACCCATTTTCAGGCCAGTGGCAAGGTCCTTGTCCTTTGATAACATGGGGAAAAGGGTATGGATGTGTTTTAACAGATCGTGGACCGAGATGGATCCCCTCACGCTTTATACGACTATCTCTTGCATCGTCCTCATGACCACAGGAATGCCTGTGAGAATGCCACCTCCTGCTCCAGTCCCACCCAAATGGCTAACCTCCAGCAGAAAAAATGTTTGGACTACCTTAGCAAAAGCCACGGGAACTGACACCCTGTGCCTGTCAGTTGCTACCCCGACAAACCCATTTCGGACCTGTCTGGTAGGAATTCCACTCTCCAGTGGAGAATGGAATGCTTTTCTGAGAAAGCATTACCCCCTGTGTGCACACCCAGAAACTCATAATGTGCCAATAGATGATTGTTTCAAAAAATATAGCACAGACCAGGGTCAGCCCAAAGGACCATCTCAGAATTATTTTACAAATTTAACTATAGAGCCTCAGGAATTAGATATCATGGGCAGCTTAACTGCCTCTCTGTGCTTCTATTTTTACCCTGGAAATCCACACTCACACGATCCAGCAAATTTAGATGTGTCTCCCACAAGTGTCTACCACAATGAAAGCTTTTGGTGTAAACACCACTTTAATGCGGTGAACTTCAAATCAAAACCTTTTCCAATCGGACTTCCTGACGATTTATTTCTAATTTGCGGAGAAAGAGTGTGGAAAGGCATTCCCAGCAAGGCTGAAGGAGGACCATGTGTTCTAACAATATTGAGGAAACTGTTAGCCACAACAGCTCCTGATGTTACCATTGTTACCTGCAGAAAACAACATCAACCTTGTTCTAAAAATACCAGTTTCTTTCCAAGGCTTCATTCATCATGCAGGCAGCTACAAACACCTGTGTACAAAAGAAAAACTTAACATATGAAACAACTTTTGCAAGTTAACTGAGGGGCCTGACACCAGTACTTTCCCCGTTTCTGCTTTGCGAAATTGTTTTATAAATTCTTAAATCACTGATCTCTATACCAAATACATAGCATTGTCTGGTAATTTGACAGTATCATTCAAACTATACAAGCAATCCACCCTTTTGTAGTTTTTCCAGTTAGGATATGATATAGAATTTTACCTCAAAAATTGCCATCTTACAGTCGCATATAATCCTGGATAGACTCATAAGCCAAAAGGTTTTTGTCATATGCTGAGTCCAAATAATTCCCACTACCTGCTGCAACACTACTGGAAGGAAACACATACAAATATGAGCGCTGCAAAGTAACCAATGTCTGATGTAGAATTCCCAAACCACACCATTCTGCCTGATCTTCACAAACATCACTGGTATGACATGAACAGCACAGAAACAGACCGTTTTATACAGTGACAACCATGAGGCTTCAGGATGTTACAAATTCTATAGCTTTCCATTGTCTTCTTTCCCCCTTAGTGACACGTCTGCCCCATCCCAGGAGGCAAAACCAAGCACAATTGCAGACACTCTGCACATGGCATCACATATGTCCTTCACTTATTGAAGCCAGGGCTTAGCTCTAGCCTTTACCTTTAACACTGCTGCAAGAACAACTTGGTAGCACACAGTTCAGGAGAGTTTGTCTTCAAATTTTGGCTAAATTAGAATGAGTGGAAACACCTTGTTGGTGACAGAGACTTTTTTAACTCTGGAATAGTAGATTCAGAGATCTATTAGGGCAAGAGGCCCGCTATACAAGAAAGAAAAAACCAGTGCAGTTTGTTCTTTAAGATGCATGGCTTGCATTGAATGGGCAATGCATGGCCATAGTTAGTGTTCTGATTAATACAAAGATGACAAAAGCAAGTAGAACAGTTTCTCTAATTTACTGTATTTTGCATCATCTTCTCAGTCTCGGGCTAAGCTCACCGGAGCCACAGATTGGCTCCTCTTATACATGGCAATTACTAATGATAGATTGAGAATGAATATTTTTGATTTGTGATATAACCAAACGAACAAGGATCACCTTGTTATAGTCAAAAGAGAGCAAACTCTTTTAAAGTTTGTATAAAAGTTTTATTTAAGGCAAATGAGCAAAACAGCGCTGGGCGACCGAGGTCTCCTGCCCCACCAATGGTCCGCAAGTTCAATAAGTTTCAGTTTGTCTTTTATATGTTTATAGCTTCCTGTTTCCCCAGGGTCTCCTCCTGGGTTTTTTTCCTCGTTATCAGTTCAGTCTGCACAGGCTCTGTTCTTGTTGCTAGGGGACCCCTTCTTCCCTGTTTCGTTTCTTTCTTATCAGCTCTGTCTGCCATCTTCTTCTTATCAGCTCTGTCTCTTGTTGCTAGGGGGTCTCTTCTTCCCTGTTTCGTGTCTTCCTTGTCAACTCTGTCTGCACAGACTCTGCTCTTGCTGCTAGGGAAATCTCTTTCTACATATATCTAAGATCTACAGGTAACATAATAGAATATAACTCGTCATGATAACATAACATTACAGTTTGCAATTACAGTATTACAAATGTAATTTGATAAGCAAATTATCTCTTTTTGTCTTTATTGACTATCACAACCTGAAGGCTTATTAGAGGTATTGTAAGTCATACTAACTATGACACCAGGTGCATCTCAGGTCTTTTCAATACAGACCATACATTTCTTGCACTCTGAATCAAATTAAAGATTTTGTTTTGTTTTCTCTCTTTTTCCAAAATTATAATTAATATTATCTCAGCAGGAAACTAAATATATAACCACGAAATTAAAGATATACTGCAAATGTTATCGGTAAACGAGAGTAAAACTCTTTTAAAGTTTGTATAAAAGTTTTATTTAAGGCAAATGAGCAAAGCAGCGCTGGGCGGACGGGGTCTCCTGCCCCACCAACGGTCTGCGAGTTCAATAAGTTTCAGTTTTTCTTTTTATAGGTTTGTAGCTCCCGGGTCCCCTCCTGGGGTTTTTTTTTGTTACCAGTTCATTCTGCGCATGCTCTGTCCTTGTTGCTAGGGGTCCTTTCTTCCCTGTTTCTTGTCTTTCTTATCAGCTCTTCCTGGCGTCTTCTTCTTATCAGGTCTGGCCACCTCCTTCCTCTTATCAGATTGTGTCTGCTCAGACTGTTTTTGTTGTTAGGGGCCCTGTCTTCCCTGTTTTATGTCTTCTTTGACAGACTCTGCTGTGGTTGCTAGGGAAATCTCTTTCTACATAGATATCTAAGATCTAGAGGTAACATAATAGGATATAGTCCGTCATGATAACATAACATTACAGTTCGCAATTACAGCATTACAAATATAATTTGATAAGCAAATTATCTCTTTTTGTCTTTATTGACTATCACAATCCTCCCCTTTCCTTATTCATTAGTAATTTGCTTATCGAACTTCATTACGGTTTCCTGAGCTGTAATTAAGGTAGGAGGTTGTTCTGCTTTAGGTGTCTCTTCATTCAATTACAGATATTGTTGTTTCATTACCATAAGTTGTACCGTTTCAACTCTACTTTTAATAAAAGTCACAATTTTATTTAGAATACAGGGACCAAATTTCAAAATAATTATTAGTGTTATTAGAGGGCCTATTAGGGTAGAAATTAAAGTAGTTAACCAAGGTGATTGGTTAATCCATGATTCAAACCAGCTCTGTCGAGTTTCTTTTTCCCTTTCTCTTTGAAGAATTCCTTCACATAATTAGGCATAGATTCACGCACTACTTCTGAATGATCTGCATAAAAACAACATTCCTCCTCTAATGCAACACATAGGCCCCCTTGTTGTAAGAATATTAAATCTAATCCTCTTCTATTTTGCAAAATTACTTCAGAAAGTGAAGTGAGGGACTTCTCTAAGTATGATATCGATTTTTCGATTCTCTCTAAGTCTTCATCAACTGCTGCTCTTAGAGATGTTATCCCTTTATTTTGCTCAACATAGGATGCAATTCCCGTGGTCACCCCCGCTGCTCCCAGACTAAGGAGCATGGCAATAGTTATGGTCGTAAGTGGTTCTCTTTTTTGTATCCTGTGTTTATTATCATCCCAATGGTCTAGAATCGATTCCCTCGAATGATAAAGTATTCGGGGTATTACCGTTATTTGTACACAGAATTCTTTACTTTCGTCAAATATTTGTAAAGATATGCAGGGAGTTACGCCCGTCCTTGAGCATATCCACCATCCTTTCCCACTAGGTATAGCCCATTTCTTTGTTTTATCTAGTTTCTTTATGGTATAGCTGCATAAGTCCTTCTTGGTTGTAGGTATATTCCCTATACACACTCCCTGTCCTCTCACCTGCTGGAGAGTGATTCTTACTTTTTTCTCTTCCCAATTACATTGTGTAGGGTCGCTCTGATTGGATGTTTTAAATGAGGTGTTCAAAGTTATCCCTTCATAAAATGGGGGTTTGATATCATAGCACAACTAACAGGAATTAGTCATGTTAGAGTCAGTGTGGTTAAGTGTATAGTAGGTTGCTTGCATTAATCGTAGTAATGGTTCTGTTTTCTCATATTCCTTGGTGTAGGTTAAGGTTACACTAGAGTTGTTAAAGTTAACAGTTGGGATGGTTGAGTCTTTGAAAGTCTTTCTTTTCCCACTCTCCTTCTGGTTTAAGCTATTCTCTTTCTTTTTTATGATTTTATTGGGTCCTATTGCTAGAGTGCATTGGGTTATTTCTTGTTTTTTTATCACTATCAACCCTCCCCTGTCAGTTCCAGGTTCCCAGTATCTGATTCCCCAAGTTTTTCCTATTAATCATCCTGGGTCCTCTGGTTGCATTACTTGGAGGGTTATATAACTACAATTGCTATACCTCCTAAATCCTCCAGACAAAACAATTTGTGAAGGTTTACAGCCGGGTGGTCCCCATGTTGTTGTTAGACATTTATCTTGGGAAGTAGGGGTCCAGGCAGAAGCAATTGTGGTGCAGTCCCAGTACGCACAGTAATATTCATTAGGGAAATTACAGTACCCCTTCCCTGGATTAGATGCGGGACAAAGATAGTATGGTTTCAAATTTAAGCAACGTGATAAAGGTGCTAGTTGACACAGTGTAGCAGAGAAACTGGGAGGTCCTGCTGTAAGATTACTCTTAATTATTTTCAGATCGCCCCCTCTGGTCAAGGTCCAGTTGTATGGTTGATGTGGACTTTCCCTGCTTTGGGGAAGCTGCCACAAAAACACTACAATCCATATATAATTTCCCATATCTGTTCTCCACCGTATTATTGCTCTGCCTCCTTCGTCTACTCCTTTGCAGGGAGCAACGAGGTTTGCATTATCTTCTCAGCAGCAGTCAATATTCTTCAGGAGAGTATGGGTTTTTGGTACTCTTACAACTTTCCGGTTCTTCCCTCTATTTCCCAAGACTCGTTTGTTTCATATGCTCTTCTAGTATTTCTAAAAGTTGGTTGGTCTTTAGATTTGTTTTCCAGGCAAATTTAATGGCACACTGTTCTAAAGTTTTGTACCAATCCTTTTTATAGACCTCCCAGTTTTCTGGTACCAACCATTCCCATCCGCAGAATAACTTGTCAATTTTGAGAACACTCAGTTGCTCATCAGAAGCAATAAAGAAATCTTGACATTTCATACAATGGGTATTCCATCTACTTGTTACACAATACTACTCTATACCACATAATATACATTTACAACTGACCCAACCTTCATGCCCTGAGCCTGGGTGTTTTATACAGGGAATTTTTCGTACAGGTCTTTCTGGTAGTGTAATTTCAGTTTCAAATTCACAACAAAAAGGAAAAGTTTTCCCTTTTTCAGCAATTTGATACAATCCACTTCCCCCGGTCTGGTAAGGGATTGGTCCACTCAGCTAACGGCTATACCAAACTCTTATTAGAGTTAGGTCTGAAGGTACTTCAAACCAGGAGTATAGGCTGGGTTTTACGTCCCGCTCAAAGCGATTCATTTACCAGTCCTGCTTTTCTGAACGTCATTCGGAGATTTCCGGGTTGAGAGGTTACAGTCCATTCAGGAGTGTTGACTGGTCCTTTAACACGAGATGCGTGAGTCCATCCTCTTTCAGCGGTACGAATGACTGTATCTGTAGTGAGAAGAATGACAAAAGGTCCCTCCCAACTAGGATTTAAGGAGGTTTCTTTCCATGTCTTAATTAACACTCTGTCTCCAGGTTGAATTTTGTGTATTGCCATATCCAAAGGGGGTCTCTGAGTTACTAATCCTTTCTTCCTCAATTGCTGTCTCCTTTTCATTAACTCAATTATATACTCCCTTAAGAGGGTATCTTCCACCTTTGGATTCTCTATTGGGATTCCAAAATCATATGGCATTCCATACATCATTTCAAATGGTGACATTCCAGTATCAGTACATGGTTGGGTCCGAATATATAATAAGGCCAATGGCAAACACTTTACCCAATTCATTTTAGTTTCTATCATTAATTTAGTCAATTGTTTCTTTATTTCACTGATCATTCTTTCCACTTTACCAGAACTTTGTGGATGCCAAGGAGTATGATATTCCCACTTGGTTCCAAAAAGCTCTGTTGTTTCTTTGATTATTTTAGAGGTAAAGTGTGGTCCCCTATCCGAGTCCACCACTGCCACAGCACCGTACCGTGGAATAATTTCTTCTAATAAAATCTTAATCACGGTTTTGGTGGTGCACCTTGCCACGGGAAAAGCTTCTACAAAGTGGGTGAGATGATCTACTAACACCAGTAGGTGGCGGTATCTTCCTACTTTAGGTAGCTCAGTAAAATCTGTCTGTACTTTCTCAAAAGGTCTTTTAGCTAATTCTCGCCCCCCTTGTACTCGTTTTCTTAATTGTCGTTTATTTACCCTTTGACAGGTTAAACACCCTTCAAGAGTTCTTTTTGCTATACCATAAGCTCCCACACAGACAAACTTGTTTTCAAATTGATCCACTAAAGCTTGTGTCCCCCAGTGTGTCTGCTCATGTAATTTTCTCATTATTCTCTGGGCCAGACCTTTTGGAAGAACTTCCCGTCCATCTGGTAATAATCACTTATTATTTTCTTCTTTCGCTCCAGACTGTCGCAGTTTTTCCTTTTCTTGTTCGCTAAAGCTTTTCGGAATGCCTATGTCCCCCTGTTCTGAACTAGCTATTACTAATAAAGCCGCCCTTTTTGCTTCTTCATCTGCTAAGTTATTACCTCTAACAGTAACCTTTAATCCTTTCTGATGTCCCTTAATATATACAACTGCAATCTGTTTTGGTTTTCTCAGAGTCTTTAGAATTTCTCAAATCAAAGTCTCATGAATGAGTGCCTTACCTTGTGTATTGATCAATCTTCTTTCTTCCCATATTTTGCCGAAAGTATGAACCACCCCAAACACATACTTTGAATCTGTGAATATAGTGCCTGCTTTTCTGTCTAATAGCCGTAAAGCTCTCAACAGTGCATATAACTCACAAGCCTGAGCTGACCACGTCTTGTCTAAGGGCCCAGACTCTCTGACTTGAAAAGTCTGTTCGTCTATTACTGCATATCCTGACTTTTGGTTCCCATTAACTACCCTAGATGAACCGTCTATGTATAATTTCTCTCCTTCACTCAGTTTTTCTTCTTCTAAATCTTCCCTAATTTTTGTCTGAAAATTTATTACTTGTAGGCAATCATGTACCAGGTCTCCTTTGGGCTCCCCATATAAGAAATGGGTTGGATTTTGTAGATTTGTCACTTCTAGTTCTAATTTTGGTGAATGTAATAAGATGCTTCCATATTTTAACAGCCGGCTATCTGTCAGCCATTTCTCAGCTCTCTGTTGCAATACTCCCCTTATATTGTGAGGGGTAAAAACTCTCAATTCTCCTCCAAAGGTCACTTTTGTAGCTTCTTTGACTAACAAAACCATAGCCATGATAGCTTGCAGGCAGGTTGACCACCCCCTGCTGACTGGATCTAATAATTTTGAATAATATCCAACTGGTTTTCTCTGCCCAGCCCAAGTCTGAGTTGGGACTCCATATGCCGTACCATTTTCAGTATTTACAAATAGATAAAAAGGTTTTCGATTATCTGGCAAACTTAACACAGGTGCATTTACCAAATCTTCCTTCAATTTTTCTAATTGTTTGTCATCTTTGTCACTCTGCTTCACTAGCCCGTCTTTTGCCAATTTTTCATATAAGAACTTAACCTTAGTACTGTAATTTTCAATCCATTGTCGGCAGTACCCAAATAATCCCAAAAGCTGCCTAATCTGTCTTTTTGTTTTGGGCATAGGCAGTGACAAAATCCCATTCACTCGATCAGGGTCTAATCTTTTATGTCCCTTACTCAACCAGTGTCCCAAATATTTAACTTCTTCTTCTGTAAATTGTAGCTTAGACTTTGATACTTTCAAGGCTTTTAAACTCAGAAAATTCAGGAGCCTAATACTTTCGTCCCTGACAACTTCTGACTTTTCCCCAGCAATTAACAAATCGTCTACATATTGAATTAAGACGCTGCCCTTACGGGGTTCAAAAGATTCTAATAAATGCTCCAAAGCTTGCCCAAATAAATTAGGGGACTCTGCAAATCCCTGAGGTAGGACAGTCTACCTAAACTGCTGTTTCCTATGAGAATCAGGGTCCTCCCATTCAAAGGCAAAATAATCCCTACTGTCTTCTTTAAGAGGACATGCTCAAAAAGCATCCTTCAGATCAATGACGCTGTACCATTTGTATTCAGGGGAAAGTTGGTTTAATAAAGTGTATGGGTTTGCCACCACTGGAAACCGGGTAACTGTTCGTTTATTCACCTCTCTTAAGTCCTGCACCAATCGGTAGGACCCATCAGATTTCTTTACTGGCAAAATGGGGGTATTATGAGGTGACATACATGGTTCTAACAGTCCCTGCGTTAAGAGTCGTTCTATAATAGGCTTAAGTCCGACTCTTCCTTTGTGAGGGATAGGATATTGCTTTACCCTTATTGGCTCCTCTGAATTCCAGATGTAAACCTCAAACGGTTTTATATCTAACTTTCCCACAGAATCAGGGGTATACCACACCTCAGGATTTATCCTCTTTTCATCCTCTGACATAAGGGAGTATATTTTAGCTTGTATTTCCTGCTCTTTTACTTCTAAATTAATCCCCAGTTCTATTATTAAATCTCTCCCTAATAGATTATATTCAGCCTCAGGAACTAACAAAAATGTTCCTAATGCATATTTATTTTGGGTTTCTATTTCCACATCTTTGATAAGGGGTACTTTAAAAGGTTCCCCTTTAGCCCCTACTACTAGGACTGTGTCTGGGGAGGTCATACAGCCCCGAGGTAGTTTTTGTACGGTTGATTTTTCTGCCCCCGAGTCCACTAGGAACTCAAATTCTTGTTGCTGAGGACCCAATTTAAGTTTTATCAAGGGCTCTGTTTTCTTTTGGGTCCCCAGCAGGTAGAATCCCTGACCCCTTCAATCTTCCTGATAAATTCGGTCATCCTGTTGCCTTTTTCTGCAATTTCTCTGCACATGTCCTCTCTGTCCACAGTAATAACATTCTACCTCACTTAAATCTGGTCGACCACGTTCCTTGGGTAGTTCATGTCTAACAAATCCACGAGGGATCTTTCGTCTTTGATTTCTGTCTCCCCTCTGTCCTTCTCGTATAGCTGCCACTAAAACCTTGGTCTGTCTTCTTTGCATTTCCACCTGCTTCTTCTGCATTTCTTCTTGTCTTTTCTGTAATTCCTCCTGTTTCTCCTCCTGTCTTTTCTGTAATTCCTCCTGTCTCTCCTCCTGTCTTTTTTGCATTTCCTCTTCTCTCCTTTGCCTTTCCTCTTCCCTTTCTTCATCTCTTCGTACATATACCCTCTGAGATTCCCTTAGCAACTCGTCTAAGCCTTTTATCTGCCAGTCGTCACTTTTTCCAACTTTTTCCGAATGTCCTCCCATGCTCCCTGCACAAATTGCATCTTAAACATAGCTCCCCCCATCATATCCTCCTGCGGATCCATGCCAGAATAAAGTTGAAAGCTCTTCCTTAATCTTTCCAGTCACTCCGTAGGTGATTCATCTTTTCTCTGGTATTCTTTAAAAACTTTGTCAATATTCTGTCCCCTAGGGACTGCTTCTCTTATACCCTGAACTATAATAGTCCTTAAATCAGCCATGTGAGCTCTATGAGCCGGTTCCTGGTTATTCCAGTCAGGTCTCTGAAGAGGCCACTTGGTGTCAGCAGCCAGCCCCTGCTGATGTCTCTGATCCCACTGTCTCATTCCTGCCACTCTAATCATACCTCGTTCTTCCACCGTAAATAATATTCCCAAAATTGCTTGCATTTCTTCCCACGTGTAAATATTCGGCCCTAGAAACTGGTCAAATCTTTCAGATACTCCCATAGGGTCCTCTAACAATTTCCCCATCTCTTTCTTAAATTCTCTCACATCCCCTGAATTTAAGGGAACAGATACAAACCCTAACCTAGCATCTTGTCCCCCCATTGCAATCTCCCTTAGAGGATATAACTGGCTTCTCATCTTTTGTTTTGCCTTATTCTGGCTCCTCGTTACTCTCCTGCTATCAGAAGGTGAGGGAGGTGAAGCGTTCTCAAATAGAAAGGATTCTGGTTCAGTTGGGGCAGAGGGCTGAAATGCCGGTGCTGGAATGGGTGCAGGTTGTGGAGGGGGTGGGATATATGGTGGAGGGTACCTCTGGTAATCCTCTAGATCACAGTTATTCTTCCTTCTGCTTTTTTTATCTTAAAGGAAACAAATAATGCCTAGTATCTGGTCTCATCCATAAACTAGCATACTCGCTTTCTTCTGCACAAAACGGCTCTTTACTATTCACATACAGATTTAGAGCCTGACATATCCAGTCCTCAAATGAACCGTATACTGGCCAATACAAACGGTCCTGCCTTATTTGCTTCCCCCCCATACTTCCATACAATAATGCACCATCTTTTCTCTCAATTTCCCTTCTCTAGAAGGATAATCATCCCAATACCTAATCATAACTCCTAAAGGACTATGTGGAGGTATGCTTGGTAACCTTACCACTAACTCATTCTCGGGTTCTCTCCTCTCCTGCACGGTATCCTGTGACTTCCCCTTGTGATCACTTATTCCAACCCCCTCCCTAGGTTTTTCCTCAGTTTTAGGACTGTCCTGACTTGTTTTACAGCCACCCATGGGAGCAGAAGATTTACTTTTTTTCTACCCCATCTTCCGAAGTACCTTCACACACTCACACACACAGTCCACTTGCTTCCCTCCGTTCATGACTTGCCCCCTCTCGGGGTACAAGAACTGCACTAATAGGAGGTCCCTCTCACCTTGTCCTACTGGACGTCTCAGTCGTTTGCACTCCGGGATTCCCTCTCAACCGAGAAAGGGGTTTGCAAATACTTACCTCTCCTGGGTAAGCCTTCGTCCAACTCCCTGCTGAACGGTTCCTTTCCCCAACCAGGCGGCACCTGAAACCCTTACTCCCTCCTGGAGTAAGTCTCCGTTCGGACTCCTGCCGAACAGACCCCTTCCCGAATGAAGAGAATTTACCACTCACTTTCCTCCTAAGTGAGCCTTCACCCGCATTTTTGTGCACAAAGATTACAGGGAACTGCAGTGATTCATTTGCTTATTTGCCTTATCTAAATCTTTTTGGTCGGAACCTCAGAGTCTGTGTCGCAGGACTCCCCCAGGACCGTCCAAACGGGGACGGGGGCGCCCGCCCCAGGAGGATCCTACTTCCCAGGAACTCTGGTCCGCGTCACGGAACCAAATTGTTATCGGTAAACGAGAGCAAAACTCTTTTAAAGTTTGTATAAAAGTTTTATTTAAGGCAAATGAGCAAAGCAGCGCTGGGCGGACGGGGTCTCCTGCCCCACCAACGGTCCGCGAGTTCAATAAGTTTCAGTTTTTCTTTTTATAGGTTTGTAGCTCCCGGGTCCCCTCCTGGGTTTTTTTTTTGTTACCAGTTCATTCTGCGCATGCTCTGTCCTTGTTGCTAGGGGTCCTTTCTTCCCTGTTTCTTGTCTTTCTTATCAGCTCTTCCTGGCGTCTTCTTCTTATCAGGTCTGGCCGCCTCCTTCCTCTTATCAGATTGTGTCTGCTCAGACTGTTTTTGTTGTTAGGGGCCCTGTCTTCCCTGTTTTATGTCTTCTTTGACAGACTCTGCTGTGGTTGCTAGGGAAATCTCTTTCTACATAGATATCTAAGATCTAGAGGTAACATAATAGGATATAGTCCGTCATGATAACATAACATTACAGTTCGCAATTACAGCATTACAAATATAATTTGATAAGCAAATTCTCTCTTTTTGTCTTTATTGACTATCACAACAAAGGTCTTTCCCTTCAGAACACTGAAGAAACGTTGCCCACTATTCCAAGAAGGAAGGAAAAGCCAATTATTTAAAAGTTAATTTACTTGCTTTTCAATATATTTAACACATTTAAGGCTACAACAGTGAAAAAATACTGTTTGATCATTCCTTTTTATACTCAGCTTTAAGCTACATGTGCAGATCAGAAGGATGGAGAAGGCCAAATTCCAGCTTGTAGCCAGTTCTTTAGATATGATCTACATTATCTGCTCGCATTTTTTAAGTCTTTTGCCTATGAAATTCTGTTAAGAGAACAAAATTCACAACATAAGCAGCACAAAGGAAAACAATTAACTAGTTGTAAGATCATGTAAAAATCAGCTGAGTAAACCTTTTTAAACACAATTCTAAAGATGTGATTAGTGTAATGCCAACCCAGGGTAAGGCTTCTGGCTGCAACCATTTGTATTCACAGCACTAACTATGGGGGTGTTTCAAGAAGACAGTTCCCCCACTCCTGCAGACTGAGGGTCTAGAGAAGAACTGATCTAAATACACACAGAACCTGTCAGGGTCACTCCACTGTCAGAGTCACTTCTCAGCTTGTAACAGGGAGATAGAGAGATGTGTTATCTAAGAATTAAGGAAATCCCCAGCCTGTTGGCTTTCCATCCATCTTATGTGCAAAGTTGTAGTGTTTGTAAGGTAAGTTCTACTGTCTCCCTAGTTCTGAGAAACCGCTGGAGGTGGCTTAAGTCCCACTCAGTTGCTAGGCAACAAACTATCTCTATTGTGTGAACCTTATTTCCCCTCCTGCTGAGACTGAGTATGATATTTTGGCAGAAGGTTTTTACAGGGGTAAGATGTAACTAAAAATAAGGCAATTCACTTAGAAGCTGATAAAGAAAGTACAGTTGTCGGATGTGATACACATGACCAAGTTTATAGGTGTTCAGTGAGAGTTTTGTGGTGCTTAGTATGTTACTGTGAATTGTCAGCACGAAGATAGTGTTATAAAAGAGTGGGTCTATAACTTTTACTCCTTCTCATTGAAAAAGTACATATATTGCATAAGACATACTCGGTAACATTTGCTCTGAGTTGCAACAGCATTTGTGTTCCTTGTAAAACGTTTTGTCTGCCTAAATTCAAAAAATCCTTTTTCAGTTTTCTTAGCTCAAATGAGCATACAGACAAGGCAAGCATGCAGGGAACATTTTGTATGTTTAAACTCTCTCAAGCAATAGTGCTGTAATTTAAGTCTTATCCAAGCCATACCAAGGTCTTAAGAAAGCTAAATTGTATGCGTGTGGAAATCTGTAGCAAAAAAAGGAAGAAGTAAAAATTAGGTTAGTCTAATTGTTTCTTGTAAAGGACAAAAACATCTTATTCCCTTAGACCTCTTTCTCACCCAATCACGAGATGTGTAGACTGAAACTTGACCAGACAGAAGAAGGATTAGGAGAGCATTGGTTACATGTGTATGCAGATATGTCTGTTCATCTTAGCTAAAATGAATTCTGATGTCTTTTTTAAATGAATAAGGTAGGGTTTGACAGAATCCAGCAGTTATTTGAGCTTCAATAAGTAACTCTCTTTTTTTTGTCACTTCACTATCTAATCCTACCAGCATTATGATCTTACACTGGACAGCAGGCCTGTTCTTTGTTATCAAACTAGCAAATTGACAAGGAGCACAAAAACTAAGCCCTAATGTTTCTTCCAGGGGTCTAAGAACTTCAAAGCTTTCTCAAATAGTTAAAAATCACTACAAAGATCATGCTATGAAGTTAAAGGGGAAATGGTCTTTTCACAAACAATTTGAAAAAGAAATTACAAGAAAATTATGTTTCCTTAACCAAAACAAAGTTACATCCCTGTGTGGCTTCTGTAAACCAGACTGATCTTTCCCTACTCATTCTCATTAACTCCTTAAAAATGTTGTACCACAGATGTAATATAAATCGATCTCAACCCATATTGAGTAATCGTAAATTTAGCTTCTATTGTCTCCTGCATCTGTACCAACTGAAAATGTCTTAGGAGTTAAAGACATAAACTTTCCCTCTATCGTAGTATCTCACAGAATTCTCTTCTATTTCTGCACCAGACCTTCTCTACTCTTGCCAGCCCCTGGTCTTTTATGGGGAGCCGGCAATGGCAGAGGAGGTGCAAAGGGCTCGTTGCTTCAACTTCTTTTCTGCCACAGATGTCTGTAAAGCTTCTCTGGGAGCTGCACCTGGTTCTCTGAGCCTCTCTTTCCATCTTCGTCAGTCGATTTTGAACTCTGGTGGTAGACGCAGGCAGGTGGCAGCAGCAGCGCCGGCAGGGCTGACAGCACGTGTTGGCGTGGGGTCTGCGGCGGCAGCGACTCCTGTCCAAGGCTGGGGGGGTCCGACAGCCCGGGATTCTCGGTCAGGGCTCGGCGCGGGCACGGCAGCAGTCCCTTTTTTTTTGTTTTCGGAAACAGCGTCCGTTGCTATGGCAGCGCGTCTCACTGTCCTTCTTCCAGGTTTCACGGTGGCTTCAGGCGCCAGTGGTGCAGCGCCACCTAGTGACGCGGAGGCTCCTAGCAACGTTGTTCCAGGCAACACATGCGCAGTACTAACCGCTGACTCAGCGCCCAGAGCAGGCACAGTGAGGAGCAACACCACTGACCGCGCAGCCGCAGTAGAGGGCCGTGCCGTTGGCACGGCTCCAGCTTTATTCTCCGCCGCTACTGATTCTCCTGCAGCCTCTACACATTCTGCTGTTACATGCACGGTGCCAAACAGAAGTGGTCCCGCTGCTTTTAAGGTCTCTAGTGTTTGCAACTTTGCAGCCACAGGTACTGGGATCTCCCCTAAAGCGGACCGATGGGGGCGGGGACTCGCCGTAGTCCCACCGTCTCCCAACAGAGCTGTCTGAACATTTATGAGGTCCCGTCGCTCAGAACTTAACTCTTGCAGCGACTCAACTGCCAGACGCCAAATTATAGGACACTTTCTAGAGTCTTCTGATCCCTTAGAGATCCCGTCCCAAAACAGGTCCTTTATAGCATCCCCTGTGGACACCTGAAAGGCGGCTTGAGCAGTGGGAAGTAGATTCTGCGCTCTCGCCCATTCTATTAACCCTTTAAGGGTTGTTTCATCATAAATAGGCTCTCTTAGAGAGATCATAAATTGACGGATCGTTTCCACCGCTCTGTCCTCTGTGGGTAGCGTGGGCCCCATGCTCTCTCCCCCGGTCGACTCACCTAGCCAGGGTGAGGTTCCTCTGTACCATGCGCATGGCTTTTTTCGTAGCGCCGGGGACAGCACTACCTCTAACGACCGCTTCCCTCAGCTCCTTCCGTTCGCCTTACGTCCCGCAGAACTTGACGAAGTAGGACTCCCTGTCAAATGGGCGCCAGATATCGGCGGAGGGGCATGGACAAATGCTCATAGTCCATTATGGTCGGCAAAATGTCAGCTTTATTAGAAGAAAGACAGCTTCTATACTGCTTATGACACACAGACGTGATTCTTTCCCAGGCTACATTGGATACATAAGGAAAACATACTGCATTGTACAGTACGAATTGGTCCACAACAGGTGTCCACAAAACTTGTTTACCTGCCAAAAGAACTCCTCCTTCACCTTGGCACAAGGCCTGCAGTCATATTAGCGGCGTAGTATTTTTTTACAATCTGCACCCAGCCAGGGCAAGGCAAAGGTCGCAGAAATGCAATAGAAATTGTTCACACAATTTCTGTCTACCGACAGCCCACAAACAGCAGGTGAGAGAGGGGGGCTCATGTCTTTCTTTCCAGGCGGGAAGGGCAGTCGTTGGTAGGTCGATCGCTGGGGGCCGTCCGAGGGCCAAAATTGGATACGGATGAAGATTCCTCCTAGACCAAAGGTGCCCGCCCCGCAAACCCTGGCTGGGCGCATAGTGCCAAGAGTGGCGCACCAATGGCAGGTGAGAGAGGGGGGCTCAGGCCTTTCTTTTTGGGGCGGGAAGGGCAGTCATTTGCAAGCCGGCGCGCTGCACCGCCAGGGGCCGTCCGAGGGCCAAAATGGAATACGGACGAAGATTCTTCCAGACCAAAGGTGCCGGCCCCACAAGCCCTGGCTGGGCGTGTAGCGCTGAGAGTGGAGCACCAACGGCAGGTGAGGGGGGGGGCTCAACCCTTTCTTTCCAAGCGTGAAGGGCAGTCCTTTGCAGACCGGAGCGCCGCACTGCTGGGGGCCGGGCGAGGGCCAAAATGGAATACGGACGAAGATTCCTCCCAGACCAAAGGTGCCCGCCCTGCAAGCACTGGCTGGGCGCATAGTGCCAAGAGTGGTGCACAAACAGCACGTGAGAGAGGGGGACTCAGGTCTTTCTTTCTCGGACAGGCAGGGTAGTCATTCACTGGCCGTCACGCCACGGTGCCAGGGGCCAGCCGAGGGCCAAAATTGGATACGGACGAAGATTCCTCCCAGACCAAAGGTTGCTGCCCTGCAAGACCTGGTTGGGCGCGTAGTGCCGCGAGTGGCGCACGAACGTCAGGTGAGAAAGGGGGGCTCAGGTCTTTCTGGCCGAGAAGGACAGTCGTTCGCAGGCCAGAGAGCCTCGCCGCCAGGGTCCGACTGAGGACGAAAATTGCATACAGACAAAGATTCCTCCCAGCCCAAAGGTTCCCGCCCTGCAAACCCTGGCTGGGCTCAGAGTGTGGAGAGTGGTGCACCCACGACAGGTGAGAGAGGGGGGCTCAGCCCTTTCTTTCTGGGCAGGAAGGGCAGTCGTTCGCAGACCAGAGCACCGCGCCGCCGGGGGCCGACCGAGGGCCAAAATGGGATACGGACGAAGATTACTCCCAGACCAAAGGTGCCCGCCCTGCAAGCAAGCACTGGCTGGGCGCGTAGTGCCAAGAGTGGCGCACAAAAAACACGTGAGAGAGGGGGACTCAGGTCTTTCTTTCCAGGCGGGAAGGGCAGTCATTTGCAGGCCGGCGTGCCGTACCGCCGGGGGCCGGCTGAGGGTCAAAATCAGATATGGACGAAGATTCCACCCAGACCATCTTTGTTGGTATGCATTTTTTGGAGTCGGTCTGGCATTTGGGAAGCAGGAGTGAAAACAGGAAACAAGAGCTCTTATCCCCAGGAAAGAAAGACTGGAAGTTTTGGCTTTGTGGTGCAGTTGGTGGGCCAGGCTGGGCACTCCATTAGCAGCAAGAGCTTTCTGTGCTGGTGCCTTTGGTGTGGGAGGAATCTTCGTCCGTATGCAGTATTGGGAGTCGGGTTGTCGTTTGGGAGGCACAGTTGAAAATGTGAAACAACAGCCTGTAGCAGTAAATCAGCATTATATGAGAAAACTGCTGTTTAAATATGTTTCAAAATGGTTTTTTGTATTTCTGCAAAGTCACTACTTCTTCTTCCCAGGACCCCCCTCAGTAGTGTTATCTCTGCCTCAGGAATGTCCTGAGAAGACATCAATAAGTCTTCCCATTGGGCCCTGTTAACCCTTTCGTATTGGTTGTTAACCCCTTCCTGCAATTGGATGTCCTGTAAGCCCCCTGACCCTGTAACTGGTCACTCAGTGAATCCTCCAAACCCTATATATGTAACCACCCCATCAATAAACTCTCTCTCCTCCTCTTCAAGTCCTGTGTGCTGTCTGTGGCTGCCATGGGGCCTCGTGAGTGGGGGGAGGGGCGAGAAAACTCTCTCCTCCATGCGGTCAGGACCTGAAGAAACCCCTGGCGCTAGAGTTTTCCCCTTCCCTATGCACCTCAAGACTTCGGAAATGGAACCCCACAATGGGAGGAATGCAACCAGTAATGGAACCCCAGAGAGGAAAGACATAACAGCCCATACCTCCAGGAAAGAAAACCAGGAAGCTTAGTCTTTGTGGTGCAGTTGGTGGGCCAGGCTGGGCACTCCATGGGCAGCAAGAGCTTTCTGTGCTGGCAGCGTTGGTGTGGCAGGAGTCTTCGTCCGTATGGAATTTTGGGAGTAGGTCTGGCACTTTGGAGGCAGGGCTGAAAACAGGAAACAACAACCCTTAGCTGTGGGAAAGAAAGCCTGGAAGATTTGGCTTTGTGGCGCAGTTGGTTTGTCAGCCTGGAGACTCGATTGGCACCAAGAGTTTTCTGTGCTGGCACCTTTGCTGTGGGGGGAATCTTCGTCCGTATGCAATTTCGAGCTTCAGGCTAGAAGTTGGGAGGTAGGGCTGAAAACACAAAACAACAGCCCGTATCCCCAGGAAAGAAAGCCTGGAAGCTTTGGTTTTGTGGTTCTGTTAGTTTGTCAGCCTGGAGATTCCATTGACAGCAAGAGCTTTCTGTGCTGGCACCTTTGGTGTGGGAGGAATCTTTGTTTGTATGCAATTTTGGCAGTCGGGCTGGTAGTTGCGAGTCGCTGTATAAAACAGGAAACAACAGCCCTTATCCCCAAGAAAGAAAGTCTGTAAGCTTTTGCTTTGTTGTGCAGTTGGTTTGTCAGCCTGGAGACTCCATTGGTAGGAAGAGCATTCTGTGCTGGCACCTTTGGTGTGGGAGGAATCTTTGTTTGTATGCAATTTTGGCAGTCAGACTGGCTGTTTCAGATGCAGGTCTTAAAAAATGAAACAACAGACCTTATCCCCAGGAAAGAAAGACTGGAAGCTTTGGCTTTGTGGTGCAGTTGGTGGGTCAGGCTGGGCACTCCATGGACAGCAAGAGCTTTCTGTGCTGTCACCTTTACTGTGGGAGGAATCTTTGTTTGTATGCAATTTTGGGAGTCGGGCTGGCAGTTGCGAGTCGCTGTATGAAACAGGAAACAACAGCCCTTATCCCCAGGAAAGAAAGCCTGTAAGCTTGTGCTTTGTTGTGCAGTCGGTTTGTCAGCCTGGAGACTCCATTGGTAGGGAGAGCGTTCTGTGCTCTAACCTTTGGTGTGGGAGGCATCTTTGTCCGTATGCAATTTTGGGCTTCAGCCTGGCAGTTGGGAGGTAGGACTGAAAACAGGAAACAACAGCCGCTATTCCCAGGAAAGAAAGCCTGCAAGCTTTGGCTTTGTGGTGCAGTTGGTGGACCAGGCTGGGCTCTCCATGAGCAGCAAGAGCTTGCTGTGCTGGTTCCTTTGTTGTGGGAGAAATCTTCTTCTGTATGCAATTTTGGGAGTCGGGATGTCATTTGGGAGGCACGGTTGAAAACAAGAAACAACAGCGCTAATCCCCAGGAATAAAAGACTGGAAGCTTGGGTTTAGTGGTGCAGTTTGTTTGTCAGCCTGGAGACTCCATTTTCGGATTCGGTCTGGCACAGGGAGGCAGAGCAGGAAAGAGGGAAACACTGCCCTTGTCTCCGGGAAAGAAAGCCTGGAAGCTTTGGCTTTTTGGTGCAGTTGGTTTGTCAGCCTGGAGACTCCATGGCAGCAAGAGCTTTCTGTGTTGGCACCTTTGGTGTGCAGAAATCTTCGTCCTTATGCAATTTCGGAGTCCGGCTGGCAGTTGAGAGGCAGGGCTGAAAACAGGAAACAACAGCCAATATCCCCAGGAAAGAAAGCCTGGAAGCTTTGGCTTTGTGGTGCAGTTGGTGGGTCAGGCTGGGCACTCCATGGGCAGCAAGAACTTTCTGTGATGGCACCTTTTGGGTGGGAGGAATCTTCGCCCATATGCAATTTTGGGAGTCGGGGTGGCATTTGGGAGGCACGGTTGAAAACAGGAAACAACAGTCTTTTTCCCCAGGAAAGAAAGACTGGAAGCTTTGGCTTTGTGGTGCAGTTGTTGGGCCAGGCTGGTCACTCCATTGGCATCAAGAGCTTTCTGTGCTGGCACCTTTCGTGTGGGAGGAATCTTTGTTTGTATGCAATTTTGGCAGTCAGAGTGGCAGTTGAGATGCAGGACTGAAAACACAAAACATCAGTCCTTATCCCCATGAAAGAAAGCATGCACACTTTGGCTTTGTGGTGCACTTGGCGAGCCAGGCTGGCTTCTCCATGGGAAGCAAGAGTTTTCTGTGCTGGCACCTTTGTTCTGGGAGGCATCTTTGTTTGTATGTAATTTTGGATGTTGGTATGGCAGTTTAGAGGCAGGCCTGCACACAGGAAAGAACAGCCCTCTTCTCCAGGAAAGAAAGCCTGGAAGCTTTGACTTTGTGGTGCAGTTGGTGGGCCAGGCTGGGCACTCGGTGGGCAGCCAGAGCTTTCTGTGCTGGTACCTTTGTTGTGGGAGTGTCATAGTTTGAAATTGGTCCCCCCTCGAGAATAAGGGGGCTCAGAGGTGATTGGGTGTCAAGGCAGTGTTCCCTGAAGAGCCAATCACCGTCCATGTTGTTTGCTTCTGCTCAAAATCATATATACACAGCCACCGGAATCTGTTGGCATTGTTCTGTTGTTGGTGTCTGCTGCGTGTAGGTGTAGAAGGCCAGGGGGTAGCTGGGCTCCTCCCCCCCCCCCCCCGATGGGGGGAAGAGGAGAGCCCTGCGGCCCCCCCAACTCTGCCTAGGCCAGGGCAGAGTTAGAGGCAGAATTTTGAGTGTGTGCTGTGAAGGAAGAGATTCACAGCACCTGACCTGAGGTAAGAGGGAGGAGGCTAGGCCTTTCCCCCCCCGCAGCTGCAGGACGCTTGGGACAGTGGATAGCTGGACCGAGCTGCCTGTGGCTAAGGCTAGGGGGCTTTTTCCCCCCACTGCTTTGAGGCTGGTGGGGGTGGATTTTAAGGCTCAGCATTGAAACAGAGCCACGTGGAAGGGCTAAATATAGCTCGACACTTGAGAGAGGAATCCCCGGCGAAATTGGAGACGGACCCCGGAGAGAGGGGCCCGGAGGATGTCTCTGCCGTGGTTTAAACGCAGGACAGCTGAAAACCCGAAGGAGGAATCAACATTCCAGGATGCGGATGCTTGATAAGCTGGACTACACTTACAGCAGCCTACGAACTGAGGTATGAGAGGACAGACTCAAAACTATCTTCTTGGACTTCGTGAGGAGGAAAACAGAAACAAACAGCTGGAACTTGGTGAGGGGGGAGCGTTCGGGCCCAGAACACTCCCATGAGAGAGACTGCATTACCCAGCAGCCTTGAAAAGCTTCTACCTGGACTAAAGTTTAAGGGACGGGCTTTGAAGGGACTGGCAGAAGTGTAAAATATATATATATATATATATATAGTTGCCTTTAGTTTGTACAGTATATATATTTGTGTAAACAAATGTATATACTTCTCCTTCCCCTATAGAAGCCTCTGGTCTGAAAGTTTCTCTCTGGTGTTGGGATAAATTGTGGGAGGGGGTGGAGAAGCCGGGAGATTGTATTTTTAGATTCCTAATGTGACTCTAACTGCCACAGGGAGGAATCTTCTTCTGTATGCCATTTTGGGAATTGGGTTGGCACTTGGGAGGCACAGGTGAAAAAAGGAACCAACATCCCTTATCCCCAGGAAAGAAAGAATGGAAACTTTGGTTTTGTGGTGCAGTTGGTTTGTCAGCCTGCAGACACCACTGGCAGCAAGAGCTTTCTGTGCTGGCACCTTTGGTGTGGGAGGAATCTTCGTCCGTATGCAAATTTAGGAGTTGGGCTGTCATTTGGGAGGCACGGTTGAAAACCGGATACATCAGCCCTAATCCTCAGGAAAAGAATCCTGCAAGCTTTGGCTTTGTGCTGCAGTTGATTCGTCAGCCTGGAGACTCCATTGGCAGGAAGAGCTTTCTGTGCTGGCACCTTTGCTCTGGGAGGAATCTGTGTTTGTATGCAATTTTGGGAGGCAAGCTGGCATTTTGGGGGTAGGGCTGAAAACAGGAAACAACAGCCCTTATCCCCAGGAAAGAAAGACTGGAAGCTTTGGCTTTGTGGTGCAGTTGGTTTGTCAGCCTGGAGACTCCATGGGCAGCAAGATCTTTCTGTGCTGGCACCTTTGATGTGGGAGGAATCTTCATCCGTATGCAATTTTGGGAGTCGGGCTGGCACTTTGGAGGCAGGGCTGAAAAGAGGAAAAAACAGCCCTTTTCCCCAGGAAAGAAAGCCTGGAAGCTTTGGCTTTGTTGTGCAGTTGTGGGCCAGGCTGGGCACTCCATGGGCAGCAAGAGCTTTCTGTGCTGGCACCTTTGGTGTGGGGGGAATCTTTGTTTTGATGCCTTAAGCCCCTAATGTTTTTTTTTTCCTACCTTATAAGTTTTATAGGTAATAGAAGTAGATTTTAGAAGCAGCCTATTTATCCCTCTTCCCTGTAGCACTCCTTAGTTTACACATTCCTTAACCCTCTTACCCCATTCCATACTCCCCATATCAAGCCTACCCCCGTATCCAGTAGAAATGTTTAGCCTCTTGTCAAGGCAAAACCTGTCTTGTTTGCGAACGCTTGTATCTTGGCCTAAACCACAAGACAGAGTCAAAGAACTGGGTGACTGTGATGATGAAGGTTGATGAAGAGAGAGTCCCAAAATGCACCCCAGACCCCATTTCAGAGGGTGGACCCAGGGGTGGATTAGACCAAAAGTTATGGGGTGGACACACTTGGGATTGGCCAGATATTGTTATAAATGTAACATCTCAGGCACAGCCTTGGCACGATTAAACCCCTTCCTTATCTCACCCTAATTAATGGCTCCTGGATTTTTTTTTAGCACCAGCTGAGCAGGGATCAGCTGTTGGCCCGCACAGGCAGACCTGGACTGGAACTTCTTCAAACTGAAAACTTTCATCGTGCAGGAATTCCTCATCAAGTCGGCTTTTATCTGAGATAATTCCCACCCCGGTCTGAGAAGCCCAGCTCCACAGAACCCATGGAAACAAGCACGGAGCATAGAGGTGAGATAAGAAAAGGCAAAATAAGGGGAAAGGTACCTGGTTTAGTTAGCAGCTGCGGGAAGTTTTGTGTTCCCAGGAGGTAGGGAACACGGTGGACTGGAAAGTTAAATTTAAGACTTGGGCCCATACAGTCTAAGAGAGTCGCTTTCCAGTCAGCGGACGGCATAGTCCTCCCACCTGGGTCAGAGCGAGGTTCAGCTTAAGGCTGTTTTGTTTGGAAGGGACGCCTTCCAGTGTGCTCTGACGCGGTGGGGGAGCTGGTGGAGGCTCTGGGAGTCGGTGAGACTCGGAACAATAGCTGAGAGGTTACTGTAACAGCTTGGTAGCCCCAAGGTAGCAAGTTCAAATCCCAGTGTGTGGTCGTGGTTCATTTACATTTTGCAATCATGGGTTGTGTGGATTCAAAGTTTGAGATCCCTAAAGAATCCACCTTGGGTTTAGTTTTAGAACATTGGAAGATTTTAACCGGCCCAAATGCAACTTTAAGAAAGGAAGAGCTTTATAGGCTGTCTGTGTATGCCTGGCCCTTGTTTGGACAAATGAGAGGAGTGGTTTGGCCAGAATTTGGTCCGTTTGAACTGGACACAGTGTTTCGGTTAATCTTGCTTCTTCATGTAGAACAGAGGTGGCAGGAAATTCGATATGCAAAGCTGTTTTTGCTTCTATTAACATGCCCTGAATTGGGGGTAGGAGATAAGAAGAATGAAAGCTCAGGAAGGGAAAGCAGCCTGGGGGGAGCCGGAGCTGCAGGAGTAGCGACCCCGGGGGAGGTACGGACCATTGGAGGACTCCCGCGTGCGGGTCTGGCTGCACCGGGAGGGATTAGGCAAATTGAGGCCCCTGGAGGAGTTGGTTCGGGGCCAGTGGGAGTGAGTCCTGCCGGTGTGGCTGGAAGAACAGAGGCTGTTAGTTTGACTGAAGTAGGCACCGCGGTGCAGATAAGATCTGTAAAGTCGGCTTTTGTTGAAGCTGTTTTTAGTGCGGCAGAGGAGAGTAAAAGTTATGCAGACGCTGCGGGGTTAAGCTCAAAGGTAACATCTAATTTGGTCCAAACAGGAGTGACACCAGGAGAAACTTCTAGCCCCAGCGGGGCAATGGAAGCGGGGTCTCCCCCACCTGTTCCGACAAGCGTGCAAGGAGCAGCCTGTGGCTTTGCAGCTGCTGCTGGCGGCCTTGCCGGAGTAGACAGGATTACCGTGGTAACAGCAGAGGTGAGCGCGGGAGGAGCAGATAGTTGTATCGGTAACGGGATAAGAGCTGTGAAGGCTGAGAAGTCAGCTTTTACTAGAGTTGCTTTTGGCGTGGTAACACCAGAGAAGGTTGTTACAGATGCGGCATCTGTTGTGGAAACAGAGGAGATTTTAGAGATCGCAGTGAAAGCGCCGCCGGAATCGGCCAGTGTAGGGACGGCGGCAGGAGTTAACTCTGATGGTGGTAGTAAAGTGAAGGCATTGGCCCCAGGGGGCGCGACAGCCCCAGGTGCAGATGTGCTTGTGAAACCAAGTAGCCCAGCGCCGCAGATGGGTGCTGAAGCAGTTGATTTTTTCGGTAGTGATAACAGCAAGGGAGCTATAAAAAGGTATGAAGTCAAGCAAAAGGCAAATGAGTCGCCTACAGACTATACTGATATAGATATGGAGGATATGGATGGTAACCCAGAGAGGGCTCTGGATAAGAGCCCATTCCAGCTGACAGACGACGATGTCTATGACATCTCGATCATGCTGGGCCGGGACCTGATGCAGCTCAGCCCCGGGCCCGATTTCCCCACTGCCCACACCCAGCTGCAGTTCAGGACCCTGCGAGTCCTGGAAATGCTGGAGACACTTGTGAGCGAGAGCAACTGTTACAAGCGGGAGCACTCCCCCTCAGCTGTTGACCCTCCCGCGGGCGCTGACTGCGCTGCCCCTGACTGTCCGGCAGCAGGGAGAGAGATACCTATGGCAGGCGGGGCTGCCCCTGCAGGCATTGCTGCCACAGGAGTGCAGAGAGCTGAGCCGGGAGCTGTCCCTGCGGGTACGGCCAAAGAGGCGACCGTTCCAAAAAGGGGGGTGACAGACCCTCCAGGGGGACTCACCGCTTTTGCAGCGAGCGGCGAAACGGTTGCTTTGGTTACCAAGGGTGACTCGGTCGCCCCCACTCTCCCCCTAATACTTGCGGTTTTCCCCCATGGCTCTGAGAAGACCAGTTTCGGACCCCCAGGGCCGCTGTGGGCAGGGCCACTGACTGAGTCGGACAGCTTGGACTCCCTATTTCGGAAGGGGAGGGGGAGGAGCGGACAAGAATGGTCTTGCCCCGGTCCGCCCCCGGGCCTGCCCCGCCTCCCGAGTTGGCACGGCCCTGCTAACTTGGGCTTCTGGTTTGCAGTCGTTGCTATAGCAACAGAGCCCAGAAGTGGTCAAAAACCGGGAAAGATACTTTTTGCAACAACAAGAAGGGAAACTCAAAAGGGAAGCTTGCCTAAAACATGCTCTGTCCCTGTCCCTGTGGTGAAGTGGGCTCCCAAAGGGAGCCCAACAGGAATGGACACAGTATGGAAGGCTGAGCGACCAGCACTGTCCCACGGACTGGTTGGCCAGCGCTGTGGTCCCTCCCCTCGCCCGTTAGACTGACTAACACGGAAAGGGGGGGAGGAGGAGAGCTAGTTATATTGACCCCTGTGTGTTCTAGACCTGTTTCAGGCTCACAGCCTGTGAATATTCCTGCCCTCTGTGCCCTGGCTGTGGCAAAATCAAAAAGGGGGCCACTGTTTTGCTCTTAATAGGAACTAACAATGTGTCAGAAGTTAACTGTTGACAGATAGTCTGTTCCAGCAAGCAGACCTGAAAAGCAGTACCACGAAAATTCAAACTGGAAGCCGTGGGAACAACTTTTTGCAGAAGTAGACAAATGTCTTAACTGCAATAAACTAAAGAGTGAGTAGACAAAAGCCTTCTTACACAATTGAAAATCAACTTGCACTAAAGGTGGTACATATATTGTAATTATTGTATTTGCTTTGTTATTTCTATATTACTTTAAGCTTCTCTTGTTGTTAGCTTAATTGCTAAAAATTGAAAGCCTATATTGCTTTTGCTTTTAGTACATGAATTGTTCTAAAGCTTGCAATGTTTATACTTGCACATATCTCGTTCCAGCAACAATTTGTAAACATCTGTGTCTCTTAGACTACTGCAGCTTGTGGAAGAATTTCTCCTAAAAGCAGTTTGATGAAAGGTCCATAGAATTTTCATGTGACTGTGGAATCATATTTATACTTATGTTTTAAAATGCTTTAGTATCTAGTGTCATCTAGGGAGGTACGTGAACCCAAATTGAATAAAAGAAGTCCTACACTGAGACTGAAGGAGGGATAAGATGGTGGCTTCAGTGCTGAGGCAGCAATAGCACTGGTTCTATGGACTCTCCAATAAGCCCCTAAAAATCTGGCTTGCACCATTGCCTGCAATCTTTGAGACAACCTGGTAACATCATTGTTGGAATAATTGGTTTAGATTGCTTAAATAGTTTGCTGAAATTGCTTTCTAGCTTTATTATTTCATTAGTATTCATGTATCTGTGAATGCACCTATTTTAACAGGTGTGGAAGCTTTTATCCATGGAGGCAAGAGGCCCCTGTATGACCACTCCATGAGATAAAGATGATTAACTGCAGTCTGGGACAGGTTGGAATAGGACAACCTGCCCCTGGTAAGGCCTAGAATTTGTCCAGAGAGTATAAACTCTCTGTGGTGAGCGACTGGCACTGCCAGGGTGCTGTTTGCATCCAGACACAGCCTGCTTCAAGTAAGCTCTTGACAGGCCTATTAAATCTGTGACTGGCAGTTAATCGCTTTATGTGATAAAAGCATGAACTCCTCTCTCAGAAGATTGAAATACAGGAATTCTAAGATCTAAAATTCCTGTGAAATTGTCATCGGACAGAGAGTCACACTTCATCGACTCCCTGATTACATAAGGAGGTTTATTTGTAAAATTGTTTATGTTTTAAGATCTGCTTTGCAGGAACTGCAGAAGTCCATTGAGTCATCTAAACCTATGAGACTGGACACTCCTGCTCATCTGTTCCAGCCCAAAGAGTGAGTTTATGTTAAACAATGAGACTGAAACTCCTGCAAACCAAACGGAAAGAACTGTTTTCAAGTCCAGTTGACCATTTCCATCGTGGTCAAAAGTTATCATCAAGGACCCTGAATTTCACCCAGGAAGAAAAAACCTCTGTTCCTGAGACGAGTAGAGCAACAAAGACTGTTATTTATAAGGACTGTTAAAATAGTATTTAAGTTTTCCTCGCTTGTTTGTATTTATTAGTACTGCCAGTAACTATGAATTGAGTTTAGAACCTAAATTTACATTTGGCTTTAGCAAAACATACCAAACATTCTTCATAAAGGTGAGTGCTAAATTTGCACTATGAATTTGGCAACAAATTTGAATTATATATATTGGATAATTCTTAGAAATGTTTCATTAAGTTTGCCTTCACAAACTTACTTCATAGTTACCAAGCTGAACCTTGTTAGAACAGCCATTCATGTTAGCATTAAGTTTCCATAATAGCTTGTTATACGATTAGTATTATGTGTAAGTAGTAGAGATTGAACAAGATCTCTGAGTCTTGTTTAATCTCTAAAGGGGGGACTGATGACACACTTGAGATTGGCCAGATATTGTTATAAATGTAACATCTCAGGCACAGCCTGCGCGCGCGTCGTATACCATCAATTGCCTTGGCACGATTAAACCCTTTGCTTATCTCACCCTAATTAATGACTCCTGGATTTTTTCTTAGCACCAGCTGAGCAGGCATCAGTTTGTATGCAGTTTTGTGAGTCAGGTTGGCAGTTAAGATGCAGGTCTCAAAAATGGAAACAACAACCCTAATCCCCAGGAAAGAAAGACTGGAAGCTTTGGTTTTGTGGTGCAGTTGGTGGGTCAGACTGGGCACTCCATGAGCAGAAAGAACTTTCTGTGCTGGTACCTTTGTTCTGGGAGGAATCTTCGTCCGTATGCAATTTTGGGCTTCAGGCTGGCAGTTGGGAGGTAGGGCTGAAAATGGGAAACAACAGCCCCTATCCCCAGGAAAGAAAGCCTGGAAGCTTAGGCTTTGTGGTCCAGTTGGTTGGCCAGGCTGGGCACTCCGTGAGCAGCAAGAGCTTTCTGTACTGGTAACTTTGCTCTGGGAGGAATCTTTGTTTGTATGCAATTTTTGCAGTCGGACTGGCAGTTGAGAGGAAGGTCTGAAAAAAAGGACACAACAACCCATATCTACAGGAAAGAAAGAGTGGATGCTTTGACTTTGTTGTGCAGTTGGTTTGCCAGGCTGGGAACTCCATGAGGAACGAGAGCTTTCTGTGCTGGTACCTTTGTTCTGGGAGGAATCTTCGTCTGTGTACAGTTTTGGGTGTCAGGTTGGCAGTTGGGAGGTAGGGCTGAAAACAGGAAACAACAGCCCTGTCGTGGGGTAATTGTTGTGAGGTCTTGGTCCGTGGGGATAAGAAAGACACACAAGACACACTAGGACGGTGAGACAAAGAGATATCTGCCTGCTCAGTGCAGCAGGCAGCCTTTATTGCGCTTGCTAACTTCTACTTTCCCACACACACAACACAAACATATTCTCACAAAGACACCGAGGAATTCAAGCACCTGCACATTACCAAAACAGTCTTAACCTTGTACTCTTTGCAACTCAAGGCTGTGTCCATGGAAACTATCTAATTAGCTCCACTGCTCCCATGGAACACGGCCTAACATTTGCAATACCTCAAACTTCAATTATGGGGCTACGACTTCACCCCACAATTCCCCCTTATCTGTAGTTGTGCAGCAAAGACTGCCCGTATCGTATCCTGCAGGGCCCTTTTGCAGGAACGACACTAGACAAGGCAGCATCAGCAACACAACCACAATCACCAATCTTCCAGAAGTACAAGGCCCCCGTATTGGCTGTGCAGGGATTCCCGACCAGACTCTAACCTCTACAAAGGAGTTCTAAGTTGCTATAACAAATTAACAACATATGTAAAATTAGTAATAACATTTAAAGGCTGATTAGGAAATAACTGAAAAGCAAGAGTTACAGCTCGAAGTTCCACAAATTGAGGAGAATCCTCTTGATGAACATAACCAAAACCTCACCAGGTTCCATAAGAGTGGAATTACTTATAGTGGGAATTTGAAGAGTTCATATACCATCCAGAATAAGGACTCACTATGGTTCAACAGAATCATGTTACACATCTTTTTAAAATCTTGACACTTACCGAAAGTATTTTTAAGTCTACATGGTTGCATTTCCACACAGTTTCTCTCTCACACACAGTCTTTTTCCCAGCATACATAGGTGGCCACCTCAGTCATCCATCACTCACACACACATTTTAAGTAGTTATTAGCTGTGTACTTCTTATCAGTCTCATAACTTGAGGGGAATGTTCGCCACATTTGGTAACATAAAATTAGAAATCTTGTACAACTTTCCATGCAAAAGACAAGTACAACAGGAAAGGCCAGGATACCATCCTGGGAAGTTTCAAACTGTTTCATAGAACAAGGACACCCTTATTTTATCACAAAAATTCCAGTTTCCACTTAGGGTAGAGTATTATCGTACACCTTCCCAAAAAGAACCAGGATCTCTAGGCAACAGAATAACTTCTGCAGGGGGCAAGACTACCCCCTTTTGTCTTCCCTTCTTCACCTTTTCCTGCTCTTTGCCCCCCCTGCGTCTCCCGTGGAGAGGGAGGGAGGGAGGGGGAGGAGGGGGAATAGAGGTTAGGTTTATTTGGAAAAAAATCAAGAAGAGGAGTCAAATTGCCTTTGCTCTCCTCATGTCGCAACTTTAGCTATGTGGTCTGCAGAAAAAGAATGATACATAGGAGGAGAGGAACAGTTGCAGATGGACACGTTCTGGGGAGGGGGGCAGGGGGAGAAGGTGATGGTGTAAAACAGGGGAGAAGACAGACAGTCCCCCCACTGCACCACCTAACACTGTGGCCACCGCTGCCAACCCTCTTTTCTGCCCTGCCTCCCAATGCCAGCCCGAATCCCAAAATTGCATAGAAACAAAGATTCCTCCCACACCAAAGGTGACACACAGAAAGCTCTTGCTGCCCAGAGAGTTCCCAGGGTGACCCACCAAGTGCACCACAAAGCCAAAGTTTCCAGTCTTTCTTTCCTGGGGATAAGGGCTGTTGTTTCCTGTTTTCAGACCTGCCTCTGAACTTCCAGGTCAAAGCCCCGATTTGCTTACAAAAAAAGTTTCCTCCCAGAACAAAGGTACCAGCACAGAACGTTCTTGCTACCAATGGAGCCTACAGGTTGACAAACCAACTGCACGACAAAGCCAAAGCTTCGAGGCTTTCTTTCCTGGGGATAAGGGCTGTTTTTTCCTGTTTTCAACCCTGCCTCCCAACTGCCAGCCCAACTCCCAAAATTGCATATGGAAGAAGATTTCTCCCACAACAAAGGTGCCAGCACAGAAAGCTCTTCCTGCCCATGGAGTCTCCAGGCTGACAAACCAACTGCACTACAAAACCAAAGCCTTCAGTCTTTCTTTCCTGGCAATAAGGGCTGTTGTTCCCTGTTTTTGGACTTGCCTCACGACGGACAGACCCACTTCCAAAATTGCATACAAACAAAGATTCCTCCAAGAACAAAGGTGCCAGTACAGAAAGTTCTTGCTGCCAATCGAGTCTCCAGGCTGACAAACCAACTGCACCACAAAGCCAAAGCTTCCAGGCTTTTTTCCCTGGGGATAAGGGCTGTTGTTTCCTGTGTTCAACCGTGCCTCCCAACTGCCAGTCCGACCCCCAAAATTGCATACAAACAAAGATTCCTTCCACACCAAAGGTGCCAGCAGAGAAAGCTCTTGCTGCTCATGGAGTGCTCAGCCTGACCCACCAACTGCACCACAAAACCAAAGCATCCAGGCTTTCTTTCCTGGGGATTAGGGCTGTTGCTTCCTGTTTTCAACCGTGCCTCCCAACTGCCATCCCGACTCCAAAAACTGCATACGGACGAAGATTTCTGCACACCAAAGTTTCCAGCACAGAAAGCTCTTGTTGCCCATGGCATCTCCATGCTGACAAAACCAACTGCACGAGAAAGCCAAAGCTCCCAGGCTTTCTTTCCTGAGGATATGGGTTGTTGTTTCCTGTTTTCAGCCCTACCTCCCAACTGCCAGTCCAACTCCCAAAATTGCATAAAAACAAAGATTCCTCCCACAGCAAAGGTGCCAGCACAGAAAAATCTTGCTGTGCCTGTAGTACTGAGAGTAGCGCAACAACAACAGGTTAGTGACAGAGGGTCAGCTCTTTTTTTTTTCTGTCTGGAAAGGCAGTCGTTCGTGGGGAGGAGAGCCCTGGCGCAGTCAGCCGTCCGAAGGCCAAAACTGAATACGGACAAAGATTCCTCCCAGAGCAAAGATGCCCGCCCAGTAAGCTCTTGATTTGCACGTAGTACCGAGACTAGCGCTTCAACAACATGTGAGAGATGGAATGTCTTTCTTTCCTGGCTGGAAGGGTAGTCGATCACCGGGAGGAGATCCACGCCGCATTCTGCCGTCTGAGGGCCAGAACTGAATATGGATCAAGATTCCTCCCAGACCAAAGGTGCCCGCCCAGTAAGCTCTTGCTGTGCACGTAGTTCCAAAAGTAGTGCAACAATGGAAGGTGAGAGATGGAGGGTCAGGGCTTTCTTTCATGGCTGGAAGGGCAGTCGTTCGTGGGCAGGAGCCCTATTCCAAATTCGGCCGTCTGAGGGCCAAAAATGGATATGGACGAAGATTCCTCCAGGATCAAAGATGCCCGCCCAGAAAGCTCTTGCTGTGCACGTAGTGCCTTGAGTGCTGCACCAACGACTGGTGAGAGACGGAAAGTCTGGGCTTTCTTTCCTGACTGGAAGGGCAGTCGTTCGTGGGCAGGAACCCCGTTCCTAAATCGGTCATATGTGGGCCAAAACAGAATACCTACGAAGATTCATCCCAGACCAAAGGTGCATGCCCAGAAAGCTCTTGCTGTGCACGTAGTACCAAGAGTAGCGCATCAACGACAGGTAAGAGATGGAGGGTCAGGGCTTTCTTTCCTGGCAGGGAAGGCAGTCGATCGCTGGGAGGAGAGCCGCGCCACGCTCGACCGTCCGAACAGCAAAACTTACAAACCAACTGCACCAAAAAGCAAGAGTTTCCAGGTTTTCTTTCATGGCGTTAAGAACTGTTGTTTCCTGTTTTCAACCGTGCCTCCCAACTGCCAGCCAGACTCTCAAAATTGCATACAAACAAAGATTCCTCCCACATCAAAGGTGCCAGCACAGAAAGCTCTTGCTGCCCATGCAGTCTCCAGGCTGACAAACCAACTGCACCACAAAGTCAAAGTTTCCAGGCTTTCTTTCCTGGCGATAAGGGTTGTTGTTTCCTGTTTCCAGACCTGACTCCCAACTGCCAGTCCGACTCCCAAAATTGCATACGGACGAAGATTCCTCTCAGAACAATGGTGCTAGCATAGAAAACTCTGGCTGCCCATGGAGTGCCCAGCCCGGCCCACCAACGGCACCACAAAGCCAAAGCTTGCAGTCTTTCTTTCCTGGCGATTGGCGCTGTTGTTTCCTGTTTTCAGGCCTGCCTCTCAATTGCCAGTCCGACTCTAAAAATTGCATACAAACAAAGATTCCTCCCAGAACAAATGTCCCAGCACAGAAAGTTCTTGCTGCCCATGGAGTCTCCATGTTGACAAACCAACTGCACCACAAAACCAAAGCTTCCAGTCCTTCTTTTCTTGGGGATAAGGGCTATTGTTTCCTGATTTCAGACCTGCCTACTGTCTCAGTCTGAAGAGGTTGGAATGTTTGCTAAAGAGGATGAGTTATGAAACAGACCAAACTTCTCTCTCTCAGCAATTGTAAATTCGAAATTAAGGGGCTTTAATCGAGGAAGTGTGGAAAAAACAGAAGAAATAACAACCCTTTATTAAAAGATATATGTATGTTGGCAAGAACAGTAACAGAACACAAAAAAAACTAGATAGTAGTCCTAGGAAAAAAACAAAACAAAAAAAAGTCTGAATGAGTACTTCTCTGTCCTTTAGTGTAGTCCTAATTGTGGCCTGCAGGGGACACTGTTGGATCGCCGAAGATGCAGAACCTGCAGTTCTCTGTGTTGATCTGCTGGGGGCGCTGTTGGGCTCTGGTGGTCACCACGCGGGAAGGAGGGGGTCTGGGGGGTGGTCTCGAATCGCGGGAGAAGCAATGGGGAGACACTTCTCCCCAAAGGGAGAAAAGGGAAAAGAAAGCAGTTCACCCCCACGGGACTCACTGTTGTCTCAGATGACGGTGTCTCTGGGCTCCTTCCCTCTCTCCCAGCCAGAACGGACTTCTCCGATGAAAAACCCAGGAGGTCTCGGCTGGAGTCACGAGGCAGTGGTGGCACAGGGCCGGTGGTCGGGCCTCACCAGGACGAAGAAACCAGAAAGACTGGCTCCCAGGCTTTTCCTCCAGAAAATGCCCGGACACAGTCTGTGTCTCCGTCCCAGAGAGAGAACTCTGCAGTCTGCCCTTCTCCGCTCTCAGGAGTGCCCGCCACCCCCCAGCCTCTGATGGACCATTAGCCAGGAATTCGACCAGATCTTTTGTAAAACTAATTGACTCCCTTCCCCCACTCACTCTGTTTTTCCTTCAGTGCTGGGGGGGGAGGCAGGGGGAAGAAAAATTCTTCTGGATTTTCTACCCTATAACACCTACCAACTGCCAGCCCGACTCCTAAAATTGCATACAGACGAAGATTCCTCACACACCAAATGTGCCAGCACAGAAAGCTCTTGCTGCCCATGGAGTCTCCAGGCTGACAAACCAACTGCACCACAAAGTCGAAGCTTGCAGTCTTTCTTTCCTGGCCAAAAGGGCTCTTGTTTCCTGTCTTCAACCGTGCCTCCCAACTGCCAGCCCGACTCCCAAAATTGCATACGGACAAAGATTCCTCCCAGACCAAAGGTTTCCGCCCAGAAAGCTCTTGCTGTGAATGTAGTGTCGAGAGTGCTGCACCAACGGCAGGTAAGAGACGGAGGTTCAGGTCTTTCTTTCCTGGTTGGAAGGGCAGTCTATAGCCGGGAGGAGAGATGTGCCACACTCAGCCGTCCGAGGGCAAAAACTGAACATGGACGCATATTCCTCCCAGACCAAATGTGCACGCCCAGAAAACTCTTGCTGTGCACGTAGTGCTGCACTAACGGCAGGTAAGAGACAGTGGGTCAGGTCTTTCTTTCCTAGCTGGAACGGGAGTCGTTCGTGGAGAGAAGAGCCGCACCGCACTCGACCGTCCAAACACCAAAACAGAATATGGACAGATTCCTTCCAGACCAAAGGTGCCTGCCCAGAGAGCTGTTGCTGTGCACGTAGTGCCAAGAGTGCTGCTCCAACGGCAGATGAGAGATGGAGGATCTGGTCTTTCTTTCCTGACTGGAAGGGCAGTCGATCGCCGGGAGGAGAGCCGCACCGCACTCTGCCGTCCGAGGGCCAAAAGTGAATACGGATGAAGATTCCTCCCAGACCAAATGCTCCCGCCCAGAAAGCTCTTCATCTGCACCTAGTGCCAAAAGTGCTGCACCACCGGCAGGTGAGAGACGGAGGGTCAGGTCTTTCTTTCCTGGCTGGAAGGGCAGTCATTCCTGGACAGGAGATCCATTTCTGAATCGACCGTCTGAGCTCCAAAACTGAATACGGAGCAAGATTCCCCCCAGACCAAAGGTGACCGCCTAGAAAGCTCTTGCTGTGCACACAGTGCCAAGATTTCTGCACCAATGGCAGGTGAGACACAGAGGGTCAGGGCTTTCTTTCCTTGCTGGAAGGGCAATCGTTCGTGGGGAGGAGACCCGTGCCGCACTCGACCGTCCGAGAGCCAAAACTGAAGTTTCCTCCCAGATCAAAGGTGTCCGCCCAGAAAGCTCTTTCTGTGCACGAAGTGCCGAGAGTGCTGCACCAACGGCAGGTTAGAGACGGAGGATCAGGGCTCTTTTTCGTAGCTGGAAGGGCAGTTGTTCGTGGGCAGCAGACCCACTCCTAAATCGGTTGTCCGAGGGTCAAAACTGAATACGGACGAATACTCGTCCCAGACCAAAGGTGCTCGCCCAGTAAGCTTATGCTGTAAATGTAGTGCCAAGAGCGCTGCACCAACGGCAGGTGAGAGACAGAGGGTGAGGGCTTTTTTTCCTGGTTGGAAGGGCAGTTGTACGTAGGCAGGAATCCTGTTCCTAATTCGACTGTCCAAGGCCCAAAATTGAATACGGACGAAGATTCCTCCCAGACCAAAAGTTTCCGCCCAGAAAGCTCTTGCTGTGCACATAGTGCTGAGAGTGCTGCACCAAGGGCAGTGAGAGACAAAGGGACAGAGCTTTTTTACCTGGCTGGATGGGCAGTCGTATGGGGGAGGAGAGCTATGCCGCACTAGGCCCTGCAATCCCCACAACAGAATACGGACGAAGATTCCACCCAGACAAAAGGTGTCCGCCCAGAAAGTTGTTACTGTTCACGTAGTACGGAGAGTAGCGCAACAACCGCAGGTAATAGACAGTGGGTCAGGTCTTTCTTTCCTGGCTGGAAGGGCAGTCGTTTGTGGGCAGGAGCCCCATTACTAAATCGGTCTCCCGAGGGCAAAAATTGAATATCAACGAAGATTCCTCCCAGACGAAAGGTGTCTGCCCAGAAAGCTGTTTCTGTGCACGTAGAGTTGAGAGTTCTGCACCAACGGCAGGTGAGAGACGGAGGGTCAGGGCTTTCTTTCCTGGCTGGAAATGCAGTAGTTGGGGGGAGAAGAGCCACGAAGCACTCAGCCGTCCAAAGGCCAAAAGTGAATACGGACAAAGATTCCTCTCAGATCAAAGGTGCTCGCCCAGAAAGCCCTTGCTGTACATGTAGTGAAGAGCATGCTGCTCAAACGGCAGTAAAGAGTCAAAGGGTCAGGTCTTTCTTTCCTGGTTGGAAGGGCAGTCGTTGACGGGGAGGAGAGCCCCAACGCTGTCAGCCGTCTGAAGGCCAAAACTGAGTACGGACAAAGATTCTTCCCAGACCAAAGGCATCCGCCCAGAAAACTCTTGCTGTGCACGTAGCACTGAGAGTGCTGCACCAACGACAGGTGAGAGACGGAGGGTCAGGACTGTTTTTCCTCGCAGAAGGGCAGTTGTGCATGGACAGGAGTCCCGTTCCTTAATCGGTCGTCAGAGGGCCAAAATTGAATACGGACGAAGATTCCTCCCAGACCAAAGGTGTCTGCCCAGAAACCTCTTGCTGTGCATGTAGTGCTGAGAGTTCTGCACCAACGTCAGGTAAGAGATGGAGGGTCAGGTCTTTCTTTCCTGGGTGGAAGGGCAGTCGTTGGAGGGGAGGAGAGCTGCATGGCGCGTGACCGTCCGAACACCAAAACTGAATACCGATGAAGATTCCTCCCAGACCAAAAGGTCCACCCAGAAAGCTCTTGCTGTGCACGTAGTACAGAGAGTAGTGCAGCAACCGTAGGTAACAGACGGAGGGTCAGGTCTTTCTTTCCTGGTTGGAAGGGCAGTCATTCGTGGGCAGGAACCCTGTTCCTAAATCGACTGTCCGAGGGCAAAAACTGAATCCAAACAAAGATTTGTCCCAGACCAAATGTGCCCGCCCAGAAAACTCTTGCTGTGCAAGTAGTGCCAAGAGTGCTGCACCAACAGCAGGTGAGAGACGGAGGGTTAGGGCTTTCTTTTCTGGTTGAAAAGGGCAGTTGTTCGTGGGCAGGGGTCCCGTTCCTAAATCGGCCATGCGAGGGCCAAAAGTGAATATGGAAGAAGATTCCTCCCAGACCAAAGGGGCCCACCCAGAAAGCTCTTGCTGTGCACGGAGTGTCGAGAGTACTGCACCAATGGCAGGAGAGGCCCAGAGGGTCAGGGCTTTCTTTCCTGCCTGGAAGGACAGTTGTTCGCGGGGAGAAGAGCTGCACCACACTCAGTCTTACGGGGCAAAAACTGAATACGGATGAAAATACCTCCCAGACCAAAGGTGCTAGCCCAGAAAGCTCTTGCTCTGCATGAAGTGCCAACAGTGCTGCACTAAGGGCAGGTGGGAGAAAAAGAGATAGGGCTTTTTTTCCTGGCTGGACGGGCAGTCATACGCTGGGAGGAGAACCGTGCCGCACTTGACCATCTGAGGGCCACAACAGAATATGGACGAAGATTCCTCCCAGATCAAAAGTGCCCGCCCAGAAAGCTGTTGCTGTGCACGAAGTGCCAGGAGTGCTGCTCCAACGGCAGGTGATAGACAGAGGCTCAGGAATTTTTCCTCGATGGAAGGGCAGTTGTACATGGACAGGAGTCCCGTTCCTTAATTGACTGTCCAAGGGCCAAAATTGAATACGGATGAAGATTCCTCCCAGACCAAAGGGGCTCGCCCAGAAAACTCTTGCTGTGCAGGTAGTGCTGAGAGTGCTGCACCAACGGCAGGTGCGAAAGGGAGGGACCTGTCTTTCTTTCCTGGTTGGAAGGTCAGTTGTACTCGGAGAGGAGACCCACACCACGCTCAACTGTCCAAACACCAAAACTGAATACCGATGAAGATTCCTCCCAGATCAAAGGTGTCCGCCCAGCACAAGTCTTGCTGTGCATGTGGTGCCAAGAGTACTGCACCCACGGCAGGTGAGAGACGGAGGGTTAGGGCTTTCTTTTCTGGTTGAAAAGGGCAGTTGTTCGTGGGCAGGGGTCCTGTTCCCAAAATCGGCACTGCGAGAGCCAAAAGTGAATACGGAAGAAGATTCCTCCCAGACCAAACTTGCCCGCCCAGAAAGCTCTTGCTGTGCACGTAGTGTCGAGAGTGCTGGACGAACGGCAGGTGAGAGACAGAGGGTCTGGTCTTTCTTTCCTGGCTGGAAGGGCAGTCGTTCATGAGGAGGAGAGCCCCCACGCCGTCAGCCATCTGAAGGCCAAAACTGAATACGGACGAAGATTCCTCCCAGACCAAAGGGACTCACCCAGTAAGCTCTTGCTGTGCACGTAGTACTGAGAGTAGCGCATCATCAACAGGTGCGAGACGGAAGGTCAGGTCTTTCTTTCCTGGCTGAAGGGGCAGTCGATCACCAGGAGGACAGCCACGCCACACTCGTCCGTCCAAGGACCAAAATTGAATACGGACAAAGATTCCTCCCAGACCAAAGGGGCCCGCCCAGAAAGCTTTTGCTGTGCACCTATTGTCGAGAGTGCTGCACCACCTGCAGTTGAGAGACGGAGGGTCAGGGCTTTCTTTCCTGGCTGGAAAGGCAGTTGTACGTGGGCAGGAGTCCCGTTCCTAATTCTTCCGTCCAAGGGCCAAAATTGAATATGGACGAAGATTCCTCCCAGACCAAAGGGGCCCGCCCAGAAAGTTCTTGCTGTGTACATAGTACCGAGAGTGCTGCACCAACGGCAGGTGAGAGACAGAGGGTCATGGCCTTTTTTCCTGGCTGGAAGGGCAGTCATTTTTCGGGAGGAGAGCCATGCCACACTCGGTCGTCCGAGAGCCAAAACTGAATATGGACGAAGATTCCTCCCAGACCAAAGGTGCCCGCCCAAAAATCTCTTGCTGTACACGTAGTGCCGAGCATGCTGCAGTAACGGCCGGTGAGAGACGGAGGGTCAGGGCTTTTTTTCCTGGCTAACTCTAACTCTGACCCTAATCGTAACTAACTCTAAACCTCACCCTAAATTTAACCCTACTTCGAAACCCTAACCCTAACCCTAATCCTAATGACTCACATTCACCCCAGGAAAGAAAGCCCTGACCCTCCGTCTCTCACCGACCGTTACTGCAGCATGCTCAACACTACGTGTACAGCAAGAGTTTTTTGGGCGGGCACCTTTGGTCTGGGACCCTTTGTGTCCTGTGTGCACTTTATGCGTCACTCTTGGCACTACATTTCCCGGGTCCTCCTTCCAGCCCTTTTTGTGGATTGGCGAGATATTCGCCAACTTCCAATCATCTGGGACCTCCCCAGTGAACCAGTACTGTTGATAGATGATGGATAGAGGCTTGGCGAGCTCTTCCGTCAGCTCCCTCATCACCCTTGGGTGGATCCCCTCTGGTCCCATAGACCCTTTATTGTGTTTGAATCATGGAGTTTTGGTTTTGTATTGGTTACTGTTTGTGTGTTTCTTTTGGTTCTGTTGTATCATTTATTGCTTCTTTGTGATTGTTCCTGTTTTGAAGAAGTGTTAATGTAGATTTACACATATAGGGACTAGATCCATATCTCTTTCCCCCCTTTTTTGTGTTTTTATAGTATGTTTCTCAATGTGTGGTGTGTTCCTTTTACTACTGTTGCTTGTGTTTCTTCAAATCCAATTTCTTGACTCATTTTTTCTGGTGGTTGCTTCTGTTGAAGGGGAGGGTTAATATAAGGTCTGACACATTTAGAGGGAATCCTTTGTGATTTGGTACTCTTTGATACACAGGCATATATCCTCCCTCAAGTTATGAGATCTACTGGTCTTGATCATTGCCTAGATATTAGATTTTTAATCATAACTGGTGTTTTGGAAGAGGAAAGTATTTAAGTTTTATGTTGGTATTCATACCTGCTATGGTTTGTATTATCACAGTTTAAGAATTTTAGAACATAATGTTACAGGTTATAAATCTGAGAGAGGAATTTTTTCTTTCCCTGCTTCACTGTAAGAAAAACGGAGTTGGAATGGAAAGGGGGAAGGGGAGGTTATTAGCTTTACAAAAGGTATAGCCAGCCGAGCTGCATTCCTAGTTAATGGCCCATCGAATGCTGGAGTGAGGGGGAGAAGGTTTTTGAGATTTGGGGGCTGGCCACCCGGAGAGAGGAGAGGTCAGACAGCAGAGTTCTCGCTCTGGGATGGAGACGGGGGTCTGTGTGCATGCATTTGGAGAGGGGGGCCTGGAGGCCTGCCTTTCTGGCTTCTCGTCCTGGTCAGCTCTGACTACTGGTCTCAACTTGCCTGCGAGTTGTCTCTTGTCTCCAGCCCGGATCTGCTGTGTTTTCATCGGAGAGTTGCGTGCCCAAGGGGAGAAAAGGGAGAAGCTTTGAGACACTGTCATCTGAGACAACAGTGAGTCCCGTGGGAGTGAACTGCTTCCCTTCCCCTTTTCTTCCATTGGCGGAAGGGTCCCCCATTTTCTTTTCGGTTTCTCCCACGATCTGAGACCACCCCCCAGACCCCCTTCCTGCGCGGTGACCACCAGAGATCCAACAGCACCCCCTGCAGGCCCACACAGAGAACTGCAGGTTCTGCACCTCCAGCGACCCAACAGCGCCCCCTGCAGACCACGATTAGGACTGCGCTAAAGGACAGAGAAGTATTCATTCAGACTTTTTTTGTTGTTTTTTTTCTAGGACTACTGTCTAGTTATTTTTGTGTTCTGTTACTGTTTTTGCCAACATACATATATCTTTTAATAAAGGGTTGTTATTTCTTCTGTTTTTTCCACACTTCCTCGATTAAAGCCCCTTAATTTCGAATTTACAATTGCTGAGAGAGAGAAGTTTGGTCTATCTCATCCTCTTTAGCAAACATTCCAGTCTCTTCAGACTGAGACACATATGATGTTTTCTATAAGTGTTCCTGGGGGTTATATACTGACCCCCTTCTTTTTTGCCTTTGAAGCATTTTTTTTGTGTGTTGTTGTATTATTCTATTTGGAGTGTGTGTGAATGGATGTGTCTTATATAAGAGTTAGATTTTGTGTGTTTAACAAGGAATTATGTGGTGTGTATTTTTCTAGGTAAATGAGGGTTAGTGAAATCTCCAAGAAAGGAGGCTTCGAGATGTGAAAGTAACTGTAGCATAACATGAATCAATTATAACATTCATAGGTTAATTCCAAAACAATTGAAATGTCTTGCGTATATGAGCAAGTTGTAAAACTTATATAGAGTCCCGGTCCAAGGTTTGTACCTTATTGTTCAATTGTCCTTTGTTTGTCCAGACGCAGATGGTCTCAGTGTTTTGCTCATTTCTTGTAGTTGTTCTTTATCCTTAAAAACAATCTTGGCAAACGTGTTAATAACAGTTCAGTCTATTTCAGATGAAAGGTGGGCAGGAATATGTCGCAGGGTATCTGTCGTGTGGCCTTGGTCCGGTGGGGGAAGAAAGACACACAAGACACACAAGACACACAAGGATGGTGAGACAAGAGATGTCTGCCTGCTCAGCGCAGCAGGCAGCCTTTTATTGAGCTTACTAAGTTCACACACAACACAAACATATTCCTACAACAACACCCAGGAATCCAAGCACCTGCACATAATCAAACCGTCTTAACCTTGTACTCCCTGCAACCCAAGGCCGTGTCCATGGAAACCATCTAACCAGCTCCACTGCTCCCATGGAACACGGCCTAATTTTTGCAATTCCTCAAACTTCAATTGTGGGGCTACGACTTCACCCCACAGGAATAGATGTGAGGATCAGGTGAATCTGTAGTTTTTGAAGCAATAGCAGTGAGTCCTTCTATGTTATAGTGTCTTCTGCTTTTTGGCCGAAGGCTTTAAAGATGACCTTTCATTGTGTATTTTTCTTTGTATTGGAGATTTCATTGTTGGTCCTGTTAAATTTTTTCTGGAACGCTTTACAGTCCCCATTTCTTAATAATATCAGTTAGAGCAACTGTAACCAGGTTCAACTCAGTCTCTCAGTAGTTGCGATTTACAAGCAGCTATTTTGCACTCTTGTTGACATTATGTATGTTGTTTTGTGATAGTAAAATGTTTTGAGAATGTTTGAGTGTAACAAATATGGGGATGTTTAATATTCTATACTTATTATTTGAATAACGTTATTATGATAATTGCATGTATGTGGATGTATTTGAGAATTTAATAACTTCTAATAACTTATTTTTAAAGCTACTGGGAAATTAATGAAAAAATAGGGAAAATTTTTTAAAGCTGTAGTGTTCTGGTTTTGTGGAGATAAACTTAAATGTCCTTGGTTAAAATGACACTAATTTACATAGTGAAAGATAATTACAAAGGCTTTTAGGCAACAAGGAGAATTTTTCTCTCTTTTTATACCATGAAACAGGAGGTTTCAAATCCTTTTCTTTATCTTGAGTTCAGCAATTGATTGGTAATCAGCATGCAATCTATGTTGAAACAATCTTTGGGTAAATTTATTTAGTTCAAATTTAACTCCTGAGTAAATTGCTTATATTGCTCCAGTTTTTACAATATGTGTAGTGATTTTGTTTGCTGATTGATAAAAGGTTTATCTTGTATTCTTTAGCATAACTAGAAGAATATGAAACTGCTAAACCTAATAAAAGTTTTGTATCAGTCAGTTTTATATTTAAAAAATATGAATTAATAAATATATTGGGCTTTAAGATGGTGAGATGTTAAATTTCATTCCATGTGTAAATGTTTTTAAACTATTTTCTGCCCTTTATTTCTATTGTTAAAAAAACAATTTACACTACTTTTAAGAAAATTGATTTGAAAACAAAAAAACTACAAATGTTACAAGTAAAATTTATATTTTCTTGAAAATGTAAAATGCAGTGGCATGAGTGAATAGTTAGTAAAGTTTTAGTCTGCTATGTTTTGCTTTCTTTTTCCATATTATGTAAGAAAGGAGATTTTGAGTGAGAGATGAGAGGGGCTTGTTTGTCGTTTTCCTCACCCAAAGGCAAGTCACTTGTTTGTTTAGCCAAAGAGTTAGTAGGAAATTTTTTATAGGAACAGGAATGGTGGTAGAAAATGACAAAATCTAATTCTACCCAGTTGTTAAGCAGTAAACTATTGTTATTAAGTTTGAGGGGCAACACATTATTTCCTTTTTTGCAAAGGGAATCATGCAAGAAGTGTTTTTTACCCTTTTCTTTAACTAAAAAGTAAGTTATAAAATCTCAGTTTTCAAAAACTTCATTCTTTTCTAACTCTGAGATAGGGGCAAAAAGCATGAAAACCCATCTTTCTCTAGGTTTGAGAGATTGATAGATTAGTGAAAGGGTTTTTGTGCATAGTGAGGGTGTGTTTATATGGTTTTTTAGTAGTGTATGTAAATGCATTACCTCTGTTTTAAGGAAAGGCCACTGTATCACGGATTTAGGGCTATTTGTTTCTTGGGTCAATTGTAGGTTTTGCTGCAATAAAGCTGCCTTTGGGAAAAATCTGCTGTTAATTGACTTCCTCTTTGACTGAGGCAGTCTCTGTTCTACAGAATGAGTGATTTCAGTGGGTCCAATGGAAACAGAGTTAATGTCTGGGTTATTGCTGGTTATAATGTCTCTGTTTTGTTTTGTGGATGCTAGTTTAAGAAAACTTGTTAAATAGGTTTGGATGTTTTTTAAGGGCCATTGTGAGGTTATATCTGTTCTGCTGCTAAAAATGTTTGATATTCCTGTCTTTGCTTCCCATTCTAATTGTTTAATTTGGGTATAGGCCAATTTATGCATGTTTGTGTTTTGAGTGGATTTGGAGGTGTGTATTGCTGTATGTTGCAACCTTGCGGGGCGTCTTTGGGCTTGTGTTGTATGAGGGATTTGTTTGTTTTGCTTTATCAAGGCTCTTGCAGTGAGTGTGTGTAGAGGGTTATGTGTTTCTGCAGTTGAAATTGTAACTGGTTGTTTGTCTGCTACTTGTTTACGTTTGACTTTCCATGTTGTGTATGGCATATTGTCTAACAGCATTTTAAAATAGTGAGAAGTAAATACTCAACTTGGGTCCCCTCCTATTATTACTATTCTTCCCCCCTGTAACACAAAAGAACTTTTTATAATAGCAGATAATCTGTCAATTAGTAAAGTTGTCCTTTTGTGACTTAGAAAATTAAACATGGCAGTTGATAGCTGTATGTCTGCTGTTTTGCAATGTTACCTTTAGATTGTTGGTTGTGTCAGAAGGTGGACCATGTTGTTCCAGCTGAAATTCTCGCAGCACAAAACCAACAGCTGCCATCACCAGCAACGCAGTCAGTACACGTACTGTCCACTTCAATGTTGATAGGTTTGACTTTGCTGATGGTCAGGGCTTGGGCAGGCATATGTTCTGTGTGCTTTCCGAGTCTGCATTCTCTTCCTTGAGCTGAAGTAGTAGCTGTAGCCATGTTTGCTGTTCTTCCTCTTTTGCAGGATCCAAAACTGCTTGTCTTTTTTCTGGTTCTCTTGTCTCGCTGAGTTCAGTTTGCCACAGCTCGGCTAAGCTTTCTAGGGCGTTAAATTCTCTTCTTCCTCCTCCATCAGGCCGTCTTCGGCGTAGAAGCTGTTCTGAGGCTGGCGAGGGCTGTGGGTTGGTTTCTTGGTAGGAGAGCCACGGTGGTGCTTTAACTGTTGTGCATTTGTTATCTGTTGATTGAACTGGTGGTGACGGAAGAGGCACTTTCACTTCCGCCTCACGACCGGAGTAAGCTTGCTATGTCCATGTAGCTGCGTGGTTGTTCTGCAGCAGACTCATGGCCACTGCGCAGCCAAAGGGAGTTAGTGGACCCCCCTGACTCCCGCAATAGCAGTCTGTCCGTTGCTCTCCCGCCTAGCCCCCGTCGCTGCCGGCACTCCAACCCCAGGCCCCGCCTGTAAGGCTGCGTTCCCGCATTCGCTCCGCGGTGGTCTTATGGCCACCGCATAGCTAAAGGGAGCTAGTAGATCTTCTTGACCTCCGCAATAGTAGCCTGCCTGTTGCCCCCCGGCTGCAGCCCCCACAGCACCGACACTGGCGGTTTGCACCTCCGCCAGCGCTCCGCTCCACCAAGGCGCAGCCGCTGCCACGCTGCCCGGAACTGTCTGCAAGCGACCCAGTCACGGTTCCAGCCCCCCCCCGCCACCGCTCAGCTCAGTGCGGGGGGGCGTAGCCATAAGCTGCAAGGCGGCGGCCGCCGGCATGAAGCTGGCAGCCCCCCACGCTGCCACCGCCCCGGTTCCAGGTCGTCCTGGTGCTGCCGCGACCGGGGCGGGCGGTGCGGCCGCGGGTAACTTCTCAACAAAACTACCTGCTGACCACGCTGCCGCCTCGGCGGCGGGCACCACAGGCAAAGCCCCAGTTGCCGACCCCGCACCATTCCCCCCCCAGCCAGGGATCCGGCCGCCGGCCATGGGGCCACCACTCCGGCAGCCCCGCGCCGAGAGGCACGGGGTCCCATGGCAGCCCCGGTTGGCAACGGAACCCCCGCTGCAGGGACCGGGCTCAGCGTGGCGGGAGGCCATGCGGTCGCTTGTGTGGGGGGTGGACTGCCTGCAGCGAGTGCCGCGTGCGACCCCAAACACGTGCCAATGGCGGCGGCTGGGGGGAGGGGGCAGAAAGGAGCACATGGTTCCAGGGTGAACCCAGGGCCATGCGCTTCCAGACTACACGCTGCCACTGCACCGTTCCCTTCAAGGGCTTCCCCTCCACCCCATCCCCCCCATCTCTCTCCGCTAACGTGCACTGTCTCTACTCTATTGTTTTCGGGCCACGCGGTCGGGGGGGTGTTGGGGCTAGAGTGGGGCTGGGGGCAAAAAGGTCCGCTGTCCCAGCTGTTTTTCTTCTTTTTAATGTAAGTTCAAAGCAGTCGTAACCTCTTTCCATGCTGTTAAGTTTTTGATAGCTTCTATATCACATTCACTTGTTTTTTCAATTAACCTGCTTCCTGTTTTTCTCCAAGATAACACTTGGTGAATGCCAGTTAAAGGTAGAGCTGGTTCATTTATGGAAATCCAATACAATAAGTCCCAAAGTCTATTTTTTTCTATATTTCTGTACTGTTCTTTTTAAAAATGGATGATAGCTTCAGCTGTCTTTTTAATTTCTGAGGATATTCCCTCCTGACAGGTAATCCACCCTCCCATTTCGCCAGTTTTTGGTTACCTCTGTGTGCTGAAGGTCTGTTGTCCTTTCTTCTGGTCCTTTGTTCTTCCTTTTTTGGTCCTTTTTGCAAAGGTAATCCAGCACGCTCTTTCTTTTTTTTCCTTTTTGATCCTGGCGAGATGGACACCTGGGGCAGGCACCCCACAGCTAAATGCTCCTGGTTCCCGGAAAGTGGTGAAGTCCCGAAGCAGGCAGCCATCTGAGGTGTTGTATAAGAACGAATCCTGCTCAGACACGAACGAGTGCCAGAGTAGAATTGAGGTTTATTTCAAAACACTTAGGTTAAAATACAGTGCTTAAACATGTCACATAATCTTCCAACCAATGACAAACAAGTATTACTTCAGCATGTGGGAGAACCCGGAAAACTACAACTCCCGTGATTCCTTGTCACATTCTTCCTGCCACACTTACCCTTACCTTAACCCTAACCCTAACTAACCCTAAAAGAAACTGTAACTGTAAGTCTAACCCTATCACTAACTCTTACCCTGACCCTAATTGTAACTAACTCTAAACCTCACCCTAAACTTAACCCTACTTCAAAACCATAACCCTAACTCTAACCCTAATCCTAACGACTGACCTCCCACCCAGGAAAGAAAGCCCTGAACCTCCGTCTCTCATGTGCACTTTGTGTGCCACTCTTGGCACTACGTGGACAACAAGAGCTTTTTGGGTAGGCACCTGTTGTCTGGGAGGAATCTTCGTCGCTATGCAATTTTGTCAGTGGGACTGGCAGTTGGAGCACAGGGCTGTGGAAAGCAAACAACAGCCCTTGTCCCCAGGAAAGAAAGCCTGGAATCTTTGGTTCTCTGGTGCAGTTGGTGGGTCAGCCTGGGCACTCCATGGGCAGCTAGAGCTTTCTGTCCTGGCACCTTTAGTGTGAGAGGAATCTTCATCCATATGGAATTCTGGCAATCAGACAGCCTAACCCTAACCGAATACAAAACCCTATCTCTAACCCTAAACCTAACACTATCCCTAACCCTAACCCTCACCCTAAACCTAATCATAACCAAACCCTAAACCCTAACGCTAACCCTAACCATAACTAACCCTAAGCTGAACCCTAACACTAAACGCTAACCGCAACCCTAACCCTAACCCTTACCCTAACCGTAACCATAACTAACCCTAAAACAAACCGTAATTCTAAATCTAACCCTATCGCTAACTCTAACCCTGACCCTAATTGTAACTAACTCTAAGTCTCACTCTAAACTTAACCCTACTTCAAAACCATAACCCTAATCCTAATGACTGACCTTCCACCCAGGAAAAAAAGCCCTGACTCTCCATCTCTCGTGTGCACTTTGTGTGCCACTCTTGGTTCTACGTGGACAGCAAGAGCTTTTTGGGTGGGCAACTTTTGTCTAGGAGGAATTTTCATCCTTATGCAATTTTTGCAGTGGGACTGGCAGTTGGAGCGCAGGGCTGTGGAAAGCAAACAACAGCCCTTATCCCAAGGAAAGAAAGCCTGGAACCTTTAGCTCTCTGGTGCACTGTAGGAGGCCTGTCCAAAAGTACAGGGGATGTACCGGGGCAAGGAAGCCCAGGGGAGCATGCACCTAAATAAGCAACCCTATTGGTTTCAAGGTCACCTGGGTTTAATGGATAAAAGGAAGCGTCGAGTATGAAATAAACCTCTTTGATTCCACCACACTGGAGAGCGTACTCATTCTTTATCATATAAAGATCCCCACGTAACAGTGCACTTGGTGGGCCAACCTGGGCACTCCATGGGCATCAAGAACTTTCTGTCCTGGCACCTTTTGTCTGGGAGGAATCTTCATCCGTATGCACTTTTAGGAGTGGGACTGGCAGTTGGAGCGCAGGGCTAAAAAACGAAAACAACAGCCCTTGTCCACCAGAAAGAAAGCCCAGACCCTCCGTCTCTCTTGTGCACTTGCTTTGCCATTCTTGGCACTACGTGGACAGCAAGACCTTTCTGTGTGGGCGCCTTTTGTCTGGGAGGAATCTTCGTCCATATGCAATTTTGGCAGTGGGACTGGCACTTCGAGCGCAGGTCTGAAAAAAGCAAACAACAACCCATGTCCCCAGGAAAGAAAGCCTGCGCTTTGGCTCTGTAGTGCAGTTGGTGGGCCAGCCTGGGCACTCTATGGGCAGCAAGAGCTTTCTGTCCTGGCACATTTAGTGTGGGAGGAATCTTCATCCATATGGAATTCTGGCTGTCAGACAGCCTAACCCTAAACGAACACCAAACCCTATCCCTAACCCTAACCCCCACCTTAAACCTAACAAAAACCTAAACCCTAAACCCGGACGCTAACCCTAACCATAACTAACCCTAGGCAGAATCTGAAAACTAAACCCTAACCTTAAACCTAAACCTAACCCTAACTAACCCTAAGACAAACCGTAACTCTAAATCTAACCCTATTTCTAACTCTAACCCTGACCCTAATCATTTGTGCGCCGCCCTGGGCATTTCATTGGCAGCAAGGGCTTTTTGGGTGGGCAACTTTTGTCTGGGAGGAATCTTAACCTGTATGCAATTTTAGGAGTGGGACTGGCAGTTGGAGCGCAGGGCTGAGAAAAGCAAACAACAGCCCTTGTCCCCAGGAAAGAAAGCCTGGTACCTTTGACTCTCTGGTGCATTTGGTGGGCCAGCCTGGGCACTCCACGGGCAGCAAGAGTTTTCTGTCCTGGCACCTTTACTGTGGGAGGAATCTTCATCCATATGGAATTCTAGCAATCAGACAGCCTAACCTTGACCGAATACAAAACCCTATCCATAAGCCTAACCCTAACGCTAAACCTAAGGCTATCCCTAACCCTAACCCTCACCCTAAACCTAACCATTACCCAAACCCTAAACCCTAATGATAACCGTAACCACGACTAACCCTAAACTGAATCCGAACACTAAACCCTAATCGTAACCCTAACCCTAATCCTAACCCTAACCCTAACTAACCCTAAAACAAACCGTAACTCTAAATCTAACCCTATCGCTAAATCTAACTCTGACCCTAATCGTAAGTAACTCTAAACCTCACCCTGAACTTAACCCTACTTCGAAACCCTAACCCTAACCCTAACCCTAACGACTGACCTTCCACCCAGGAAAGAAAGCCCTGACCCTCCGTCTATCGTGTGCACTTTGTGTGCCACTCCTGGCACTACGTGGACAGCAAGAGCTTTTTGGGTGGGCACCTTTTGCCGGGGAGGAATCTTTGTCCGTATGCAATTTTTGCAGTGGGACTGGCACTTGGAGCGCAGTGCTGAAAAAAGCAAACAACAGCCCTTGTCCCCAGGAAAGAAAGTCTGGAAACTTTGGCTCTCTGGTGCACTTGGTGGGCCAGCCTGGGCACTCCATGGGCAGCAAGAGCTTTCTGTCCTAGCACCTTTAGTGTGGGAGGAATCTTCATCCATATGGAATTCTGGCCATCAGACAGCCTAACCCTAACCGAATACCAGACCCTATCCCTAAACCTAACCCTAACCCTAAACCGAACACTATCCCTAAGCATAACCCTCACCCTGAACCTCACCATAACCCAAACCCTAAAACCCTAATTCTAACCCTAACTATAACTAACCCTAAGTTGAATCCTAACACTAAACCCTAAATGTAACCTTAACCCTTACCCTTACCCTAACCCTAACCCTAACTAACCCTAAAAGAAACCGTAACTGTAAGTCTAACCCTATTACTAACTCTTACCCTGACCCTAATTGTAACTATCTGTAAACCTCTACCTCAACTTAATCCTACTTCAAAACCCTAACCCTAATCCAAACCCTAATCCTAACAACTGACTTTCTACCCAGGAAAGAAAGCCCTGACCCTCCGTCTCTCGTGTGCACTTTGTGCGCCACTCTTGGCACTGCGTGAACAGCAAGAGCTTTTTGGGTGGGAACCTTTGTTCTGGGAGGAATCTTCGTCCGTATGCAATTTTGGCAGTGGGACTGGCAGTTGGAGTGCAGGGTTGAAAAAACAAACAACAGCCCTTGTCCCCAGGAAAGAAAGCCTGGAATCTTTGACTGTCTGGTGTACTTGGTGGGCCAGCCTGGTCACTCCAAGGGCAGTAAGAGCTTTCTGTCCTGGCACCTTTAGTGTGGGAGGAATCTTCGTCCATATGGAATTCTGGCCATCAGACAACCTAACAGTAACCTAAGAGCAGACGCTATCCCTAAACCTAACCCTAACCCTAAACCTAACACTCTCCCTAACCCTAACCCTCCCCCTAAACCTAACCAGAACCCAAATCCTAAACCCTAATGCTAAACCCTAACCATAACTAACCCTAAGCTGAATCTTAACACTAAACCCTAACCGTAACCCTAACCCTAACTCTAGCCCTAACTAACCCTAACACAAATCGTAACTCTAAATCTAACCCTATCGCTAAGAATAACCCTGACCCTAATCGTAACTAAACCTCAACATAAACTTAACCCTAATTCGCAAACATAACCCTAACCCAAACCCTAATCCTAACCCTAAAACAAACCATAACACTAAATCCAACCCTATTGCTAGCTCTAACTGTGACCCTAATCGTAACTAACTCTAAAACTCACCCTAAACTTAACCCTACTTGAAAACCCAAACCCTAAACCAAATCCTAACCGTAACCCTAATCCTAGTGACTGACCTTCCACGCAGGAAAGAAAGCCCTGACCTTCCGTCTTGCGTGTTCTTTGTACATCACTCTTGGCACTTCACGGACAGCAAGAGCTTTTTGGGTGGGCACCTTTTGTATGGGAGGAATCTTCGTCCGTATGGAATTTTGGCAGTGGGACCGGCAGTTTCAGCGCAGGGCTGAGAAAAGCAAACAACAGCCCTTGCCCGCAGAAAAGAAAGTCTTGAACCTTTGGCTCTCTAGTGCAGTTGTTGGGTCAGCCTGGGCACTGCATGGGCAGCAAGAGCTTTCTGTCATAGTACCTTTTTTCTGGGAGGAATTGTCCTCCGTATGCAATTTTGGGAGTGGGACTGTCCGTTTGAGCGCAGGGCTGAAAAAAGCAAACAACAACCCTTGTCCCCAGGAAAGAAAGCCTGGAACCTTTGGCTCTCTGGTGCAGTTTGTTGGTCAGCCTGGGCACTCCATGGGCAGCAAGAGCTTTTTGGTTTGGCACCTTTTGTCTGGGATGAAATTTTGTCCGTATGCAATTTTGGCAGTGGGACTGGCACTTGGAGCGCAGGGCTGAAAAAAGCAAACAACAGCCCTTGTGCCCCAGAAAGAAAGTCCTGACCCTCTGTCTCTCGTGTGCAGTTTGTGTGCAACTCTTGGCACTATGAGGACAGCAGAAGGTTTTTGGGTGGGCACTTTTTCCCGGGAGGAATCTTCCTCCGTATGCAATTTTGGGAGTGGGACTGGCAGTTTGAGCGCAGGCCTGCAAAAAGGATCAACAGCCCTTGTCCCCAGGAAAGAAAGCCTGGAACCTTTTACTCTCTGGTGCCGTTTGTGGGCCAGCCTGGGCACTCCATGGGCAGCAAGACCTTTCTGTCCAGGCACTTTTAGTGTGGGAGGAATCTTTGTCCATATGGAATTCTTGCCATTCGACAGCCTAACAGTAACCAAATACCAAACCCTATCCCTAAACCTAACCCTAACCTTAAATGTAACACTATCCCTGACCCTAACCCTCAGCAAAAATCTAACCATAACCCAAACCCTAAACCCTAACGCTAGCCCTAACCATAACTTACCCTAAGCTGAACCCTAACACTAAACCCTAACCCTTAACCTTACCTTTTACTTAACCCTAACCCAAACAAACCGTAATTCTAAATCTAACCCTATCAGTAATTCTAACCCTGACCCTAATCTTAACTGACTCTAAACCTCACCCTAAACCTAACCCTACTTCGAAACCCTAATCCTAACCCTAATCCTAACGACTGAGTTTCCACCCAGGAAAAAAAGCCCTGACCCTCCATCTCTTGTGTGCACTTTGTGTGCCACTCTTGGCACTACGTGGACAGCAAGACCTTTTTGGATGGGCACCTTTTTTCTGGGAGGAATCTTCGTCCGTATGCAATTTTGGCAGTGGGACTGCCAGTTGGAGCACGGGGCTTAAAAAAGCAAACAACAACCCTTGTCCCCTGGAAAGAAAGCCTGGAACCTTTGGCTCTCTGGTGCACTTGGTGGGTAAGCCTGCACACTCTATGGGCAGCATGAGCTTTCTGTCCTGGCATGTTTTGTCTGGGAGGAATCTTCCTCCGTATGCAGTTTTGGGACTGGACTGGTCGTTTGAGCGCAGGGCTGAAAAAGCAAGCAACAGCCCTTGTCCTCCAGAAAGAAAGCCCAGACCCTCCGTCTCTCTTGTGCACTTGCTTTGCCATTCTTGGCACTACGTGGACAGCAAGACCTTTTTGTGTGGGCACCTTTTGTCTGGGAGGAATCTTCGTCCATATGCAATTTTGGCAGTGGGACTGGCACTTCGAGCGCAGGTCTGAAAAAAGCAAACAACAACCCTGTCCCCAGGAAAGATAGCCTGGAACCTTTGGTTCTCTGGTGCTGTTTGTGGGTCAGCCTGGGCACTTCATGGGCAACAAGAGCTTTCTGTGCTGGCACTTTTAGTGTGGGAGGAATCTTCGCCCATTCGGAATTCTGGCAATCAGACAGCCTAACCCTAACTAAATACTAAACCGTATCCGTGACCTTAGCCCTAAACCTAACACTATCCCTAACCCTAAACCCTAACGCTAACCCTAACCATAACTAAACCTAAGCTGAACTCTAACACTAAACACTAACCGTAACCCTAACCCTAACCCTTACCCTAACCCTAACCTTAACCCTAAGTAACCCTAAAACAAACTGTAACTCTAAATCTAACCCTTTCGCTAACTCCAACCGTGACCGTTATCGTAACTAAATGTCACCCTAAACTTAACCCTACTTCGAAACCCTAACCCTAACCCTAATCCTAGCGACTGACCTTCCACCCAGGAAAGAAAGCCCTGACCCCCTTTTGTTGTATAGTGATTATATTTGAACAATTTCTATTGCATTTCTGTGAGCTTTGCCTTGGCATAATTGGGTGTGGACAGTAAAAAGCAACTACGCAACTAACATGGTTGCAGGCCTTGTGCCAAGGTGAAGGAGGAGTTTTTTGGCAGGTAAACAAGTTTTATGGACACCTGTTGTGATCCAATTAGCACCGTACAACAAAGTATGTTTTCCTTATGTATCCAATGTAGCGTGAAGAAGAATCACATGTCTGAGTGTCATAAGCAGTATAAAAGATGTCTTTCTTCTAATAAAGCGGACATTTTGCTGACCAAATTGGTCTGTACGCAGTCCATCCTGAGCCTCTCAGCCGTCAATTGGTAGCAGAGGATGGTTAAATCCCTCTGCCCATGACTAGTGCCCGAGAAAATAGGAACTCCTGTTTCATCGTTCTGAGGGATGTGAGGCGAACAGAAGGAGCTTAGAGAAGCAGTCATTAGAAGAAGCACTGTCCCCGACGCTAAGAAAAAAGTCGCGCACACGGTGAAGTGAAATCTCACCCTGGCCAGGTGAGTCGACTGGGGGAGGGGCATAGGTCCACGCTATTCAAAGAAGAAGAAGCAATAGAAAAGCTCCTCCACTTAATTCTCTCTGAGAGAGATTCTAATTATTATGAAAAAGCCCTTAAGGGGTTACTAGAATGGGTTAGAGCAAAGAAACTAATCCCCACAGCTCAAGTTGCCTTTGAGGTGTCCATATGGGATGCTATAATGGAACAGTTATGGGAAGAAATGGAAAAAGGGTCAAAAAATGTTACAAAGTATAGAAAATACCCTAAAGTCTGGTGTTTTGTTGTTGAATCGCTGCAAGAGTTAAGCACTGAACGGCGAAAACTTATAGCTGCTCAGGCAACTCTGTCAGAAGACGGCGGGACTGCGGCGAATTCACGCGCCGATCAGTCTGCTTTAGGGGAGGTCCCAGCGCCTGCGACTGTAAAGTCGCGAACGCTAAAAATCTTAAAAGCAGCGGGACTGACTCAGTTTAGCATCACACTTGTGCCAAGAGTGAATGCAGAGACTGTGAGAAAAGCGGGAGCAGCGGAGGACAACGCTGGAGCCATGGCAGCGCCACCGCCCTTCGCTATGCCTGCACTGCCACCTTTCTCTACGCCTGCGCTGGTCACAGAGCCAGAAGTTATCATTGCGCAAGCGCTGCCTGGAACAGAGATGCTAGGAGCCTCCACAACACAAGATATTGCTGTATCGCTATCGCCTGGAACCACCGTGTCGCCTGGATCTACGTCACCAGGAGCCGTCGCATCAAAACCTGGAAGTCCGCCCATGGAAACTGCGGCTGCTGTAACTGGAGCTACCCTGCAAATGTTGCCGTAGCAATGGGAGCTATTTCGGCAAGGACTGCTGTCTTGGCAGAAACTGCTGCCGTCTCAGCGGGAGCTGCCGTCTCAGCGGGAGCTACCGTCTCGGCAGAAGCCACCGCCGTTTGGACGGGGACCAAAGCCGCCGCCGAAGTGATCATAGCTTCTCCACCGAGACCAGCACTTACAGCTGAATCAGCCTTTGCACTAGGTGCTGTGCCTGCATCAATACTGCTGCGAGAGAAGGAAGAAAAACCTAATAATGGTAACGCAAAAGAGCTATTTTCATCATTTCCACCCTCAAGCTTGTCTTTTGATGACAAGAGCTCGGACAATGGAAGAGAGAAAGCTACTATGCTTGCAATAAAAGGCCATATAAACACTTTATTGCTTTGCTTTCAAGAGCTTGAGTCTAAATTAGTGGAGAGACAGCTTGTTCAGCTGAATACAGCCTCCTCTAATGTTTCAGCTTTGATAGAGAATAAACCCTGGGAAGCTTTAGACTGGAAGATTCTAAAAGAAGCTAAAATAACTGTTGCACAGCATGGTTTAAAGGATGATTATACACAATTAGTAATGTGGCATCTCTTTGCTGCCCATTTATTAACACCATATGATATTCATATAATTATAATTGCGTTGCTTTCTCCTTCTCAGCAGGTCCAATTTTTCAACGAATGGAGTGCCAGTTGCACAGCAGCTACTGCACAACCTAGGCAGGAAGGACACCCTCTCTTTGGTGTTACTGCTGATATACTCATGGGCTCTGGTCAGTACGACGGTGTAAACTTGCAAACACAATTTCCAAATGAAGTGCTACAAACTAGTCGGGACTTAGCTTATAAGTCATTACTTGCAGTGAGAGATGCAAGAACAGGACCCCCATATACTGAAATCAAACAGGGACCCAATGAACCATATGATCAATTTGTGAATCGTTTGCGTCAAGCTATAGAGTCAGATCCAGACATGGATAGTGACATGAAGACAAAGTTCATAGACTTATTAGCTTATGACAATGCCAATGACAAAACAAAGCGAATATTAAGCACACCACCTAAACGTGTTGGTACAACTAAATTTCTAGAAGCTGCGGAAAAGATGATCGAGCAGAAAGGAGCAGTCTGTTTGGCTGATGCAATAAGTGCAGCAATAAAACCTTTTATGTTTGAAGATACTGATACTTCTTCAGAATCAGATACAAGTTCTGATGATGACGAAGAAGAAAATAATGCTGGAGTTTAGAACAGACCAGCAACATTCCTAGAATTTTTTCAGAATTATTAGAAAATAGAATTAGTATACAGTGTAGTTTGTTGTAAAATAAAACTGTTATAGGTTTAAAATTATTAACACAAGAGTATTTGGTAAAGAGATCAGTGATTTAAGAATTTTAAAAACACCTTTGCAAAGCAGAAACGGAGAGAGAAGTGTGTTAGGCCCCCTCTATTGTCCTGCAAAAGTGTTTCATGTGTTAAGTTTTTTGTACACAGGTGTTCTCTAGCTGCCTGCATGATGAATGAGGCCTTGGAAAGAAGCTGGTTCTTCAGAACAAGGCTGATGCTGTTCCTGTAGGTAATAGTAACACCAGAAGCTGTTGTAGCTAACAGTTTCTTCAATATTATCAGAACACAGTTTTTTTGAGTATAGTTTTTCCAGTATTATCAAAGATTTTTAAAGCACAATTTTTCAGTATTATGAGAGCACAATTTTTTAGTATCATGAACACAATTTTTTCAATATTTTTAAGGCACATAAGTCTAGAAGTTAAGAAGCACATAATTATAAAAGGTAAGAATTTAAGTATAGTGTGTTCTGTGAATTTTAGATTATTCACTAGGTACTAATAAAGGAAAGTTTAGCTGTTTGGTTAAGAAGCTTTAACATTATAAGGTACTAGAGAATTATTATAGTTTCTTAGTTTATAAAACACAGTGACATGGAATTCAAAAGTATGTTTGTGTGAAATGTGTTTGAGTGATGGTGGCCACCGTGTGAAAGTGAATGAATGAAAATGTATGTACGTATGTGTGTGAATATGTGATCACAAATACACAAACACCTTTGGATGAACAAATACACAAACACCCTAACATAAAAACAGAAGACACATAACCCAAAATTGAATGGAGTTCCATTTCCAGAAGTGTTTTAGACTGAATAAAATTTTTTAAGAATAAACCCTACATTTAGAGAAGCACTTTTAAGCAAAATTTAAGAGCACAGTACTTAAGGTCAATAGGTTACTAAGTTTGTTAATGGTAGTGGTATTATTGTATGTAGTTGTGTTTATTGAACTGTTATGGGTACAATAAGGAATGTTACAGAAATGCAATTTAAATTGTTCAAAACTTGAAAGGGAGATCTATTGGTGTATAGAGATTGTATGTGAACAATTTCTATTGCATTTCTGTGAGTCTTGCCTTGGCATAATTGGGTGTGGACAGTAAAAAGCAACTACGCAACTAACATGGCTGCAGGCCTTGTGCCAAGGTGAAGGGGGAGTTTTTTGGCAGGTAAACAAGTTTTATGGACACCTGTTGTGATCCAATTAGCACCGTACAACAAAGTATGTTTTCCTTATGTATCCATTGTAGCGTGAAGAAGAATCACATGTCTGAGTGTCATAAGCAGTATAAAAGATGTCTTTCTTCTAATAAAGCAGACATTTTGCTGACCAAATTGGTCTGTACGCAGTCCATCCTGAGCCTATCCACCGTCAACTCCCTGTCTCTCGTGTGCACTTTGTGCGCCACTCTTGGCCCTGTGTGGACAGCAAGAGCTTTTTGGATGGGCACCTTTTCTCTGGGAGAAATCTTCATCCGTATGCAATTCTGGCAGTGGGACTGGCACTTCGAGCGCAGGTCTGAAAAAAGCAAACAACAACCCTGTCCCCTGGAAAGAAAGCCTGGAACCTTTGGCCCTCTGGTGCCATTTGTGGGTCAACCTGGGCGCTCCATGGGCAGCAAGAGCTTTCTGTGCTGGCACCTTTAGTGTGGGAGGAATCTTCGTCCATATGGAATTCTGGCCATCAGACAGTCTAACAGGAAGCGAATACCAAATGTTATCCCTAAACCTAACCCTAACCCTAAACCTAAAACTCTCCCTAGTCCTAACCCTCACCCTAAACTTAACCATAACCCAAACCCCAAACCGTAACGCCCACCGTAACCATAACTAACCCTAAGTTGAACCCTAACACTAAACCCTGACCATAACCCTAACCCTAACCCTTGCCCTAGCTCTAACCCTAACCCTAACTAACCTTAAAAAAAGTCGTAGCTCCAAATCTAAGCCTATCGCTAACTCTAACAGTGACCCTAATCGTAACTAATTGTAAACCTCACCCTAAATTTAACTCTATTTCGAAACCTAAACCCTAACCCAAACTCTAATCCAAAAGACTGACCTTCCAGCCAGGAAAGAAAGCCCTGACCGTCCATCTCTCATGTGCACTTTGTGCACCACTCTTGGCACTACGTGGACAGCAAGAGCTTTTTGGGTGAGCACCTTTGTCTGGGAGGAATCTTCCTCCCTATGCAATTTTGGGAGTGGGACTGGCAGTTGGAGCACAGGGCTGAAAAAAGCAAACAACAACCCTTGTGCCCAGAAAAGAAAGCCTGGAAACTTTGGCTCTCTGGTGCTGTTTGAGGGCCAGTTTAGGAACACCATGGGCATCAAGAGCTTTCTGTCGTGGCACCTTTTTCCTGGGAGGAATTTTTTTCCGTATGCAATTTTGACAGTGGGACTGGCAGTTGGAGCGCAGGGATAAAAAAAGCAAACAACAACCCTTATTGCCAGGAAAGAAAGCCTGGAACCTTTTACTCTCTGGTGCCGTTTGTGGGCCAGCCTGGGCACTCCATGGGCAGCAAGAGCTTTCTGTCCTGGCACCTTTAGTGTGGGAGGAATCTTTGTCCATATGGAATTCTGGCCATCAGACAGCCTAACAGTAACCGAATACCAAACCCTATCCCGAACCCTAACCCTAACCCTAAACCTAACGCTATCCTTAACCCTAACCATCACCCTAAACCTAACCCTAACCCAAACCCTAAATCCTAACTTAAACCCTAACCCTAACGATAACCCTAAGCTGAACCCTAACACTAAACTCTAACAATAACCGTAACCCTAATCCTGACCCTTACCCTAACCCTAACCCTAACTAACCCTAAAACAAACCGTAACTCTAAATCTAACCCTATCGCTAACTCTAACCCTGACCCTAATCGTAACTAACTCTAAACCTCACCCTAAACTTGACCCCACTTCGGAACCATAACCCTAACACGAACCCTAATCCCAATGACTGAAATTCACCCCAGGAAAGAAAGCCCTGACTCTCCGTCTCTCGTGTGCACTTTGCACGCCACTCTTCGCATTACGTGGACAGCAAGAGTTTTCTGTCGTGGCACCTTTTTTCTGGGAACAATCTTCTTCTGTATGCAATTTTTGCAGTGGGACTGGCAATGTGAACGCAGGGCTGAAACAAGCAAACCACAGCCCTTATCCTCAGGAAAGAAAGCTTTGAACCTTTTGCTCTCTGGTGCAGTTGGTGGGCCAGCCTGGGCACTCCATGGGCAGCAAGAGCTTTCTGTCCTGGCATCTTTTGTCTGGGAGGAATCTTCCTCCGTATGCAATTTTGGGAGTGAGACTGGCAGTTTGAGTGTGAAGGACCAGGAATCAGAATGGGAACAATTTCAGAAGTGGAAAAAGATGTACAGTGATTGAAAGGACTTTATGATACAGACTTTACAGTTATTATGTATATACACATTGTATGCTTCCCCAGAATTTGTATCTCCCGGGCACGTCCAGGCTTGTCCACTTCCCTGCTTCCCTGCTGATTAGCTGGAGAAGCTGCAGAGAAGAGACAGTCTCCATTCACCTTTTCCTTCCCCGGTTCCTCCTACATTCCTCCCCTTTTTGCCTGTGTCCCTATCCTGATTTGTTCCCCTAGTAGTCTGTTTCATACTCCACCCCATGTTCTGGCCCTTTCCCCACTTGAGTTGATAAAAAAATCTCGGTGCACGCTTAAAAAAAGTATTCCATCTGCACCCTACATTGTCTCCCGAACCCATCCGTGCTGTCTCACGGCTCCATCCCCCCTTTTGGACTGTGGCATTAGAGCGCAGGGCTGAAAAAATCAAACAACAGCCCTTGTCCCCAGGAAAGATAGCCTGGAACCTTTGGCTCTCTGGTGCTGTTTGAGGACCAGCCTGGGCACTCCATGGGCAGCAAGAGCTTTCTGTGCTGGCACCTTTAGTGTGGGAGGAATCTTCGTCCATACGGAATTCTGGCTATCAGACAGCCTAACCCTAACCGGATACCAAACCCTATCCCTAACCCTAACCCTAACCCTAAACCTAACACTATCCCTAACCCTAACCCTCACCCTAATCCTAACCATAACCCAAAACCTAACCATAACCCAAACCCTAAACCGTAACGCTAACCCTAACCGTAACTAACCCTAAGCTAAACCCTAAACCGTAACGCTAACCCTAACCGTAACTAACCCTAAGCTGAACCCTAACCCTAACCCTAACCCTTACCCTAACCCTAACCCTAACTAACCCTAAAACAAACTGTAACTCTAAATCTAACCCTGTCGCGGGGTATCTATTGTATTGGTTAGGTTTGGTCAGTAGAAAAAGCAGACACACTCACAGAGAGTTGAGACAAGAGTTGTCTGCTGCGTCAGCTCAGCAGCATCTTTTATTGAGGCAACTAATCCACATTTTCCCACACACTTGCTGTAAATAAGATCTCTACAAAACACCAGAGTACTAACACCTGCACCATGAACACAGCCAACATCCCTGTCCTTGCACATTCCATCCTGTTTATCTCCTTTCTAGTTAACTCCCAGCTTCTCAAGGCTGCTCTGTTTATGGGAACGGTTAATTAGCTTCTCTGCTCTCATGGGAACAGTCTTGTATCATCCAATATTTTATGTTCATCTAGGGGTTCAACCTCCAGGGGCTTTACGGGCCTGCTGCTTCCCCCCACAATTCCCCCTGTCTGTAGCTGTGCGACAAAGACTGCCCGCATCGTATCCTGCAGGGCCCTTTGCAGAAACGATACCAGACATGGCAGCATCAGTAGCACAACTATAATTACCAACACTACTAAGCATCCTGTTTTAAACAGTGAAGCCAACCAACCAGGCATTCCCCATCTGCCAAATAAGTCCTCTAAGCTAAAGAATCCAGTGCTCTCTTTGATTTTTTGAGTTGCCGCTTGCAACTCTGCAATGCTTTTATAAATTGACTTAGAATGGTCTGAAAGATTCATGCAGAACATTCCTTCAAAATCTTGACACCCATACCCATGGACTAGAAGTAACAAATCAACAGCTGCTCTATTTTGCAAAGTAGCATGTTGGACAGAATCTACGTCAGTGGCAAGTTGATATAATACCTGTGAAGTTTTGTTGACTTGCTTTGCTACCCAGCAGGCCATCTTCTTTAAAGTACCTAAGGCCTTAACTGCGGCTGCCCAAGGAAGAAATGAGGAAGCAGCCACTCTCTGTCCATAATTCCAGAGCAGTATGTTATCATCACACCATTCATTAAGGTGTACTGCTCTGGGGTTTTGTTGATGGAGTAACGAGTGATTAAGCAGCAGTCTGTGAGCGGGCGTCAACAATCCCAACTTTCCAAATGTACAAGGCCCCCCTATTGGTTGTGCAGGGATTCCTGGCCAAGCTCTATCTCCACATATAAGAAACAATCCCATAGGGAGTAGACGAGGTGCACTCACTGCTGGAGCACTCCAAGTCCGATTCTTACCTAAGTACCAACACCAAAAAGAATTATTTTTATAGAATGACAATTCAGGGGACACATCCTGTATCCTAGACTCACAACGTGTCCGTTCTATGTCATAACCCACATGACGATTAAAATTCACACAACCTTCTGCAAACAGTGACCCTAAAATATCTAACTCTTGGACTGGAGCACTAACACGTAACACATCATCCCAGCTCTCAATATGTTCAAGACATTTGCGCATACTATTACAGTGCCGTTTCAACAAGTCATGTTGTCGGACGACATCTTGTACCAGGAGAGATGCTTCAGTGTCATTCAAAGGGATACCAACAAGGCAGGTGTGAAATGGCTGTTCTGGATACGCCAGTGATGCACAAAAGGTCATCTGGTTCAGTTCCTTTCATTAGTGTCACCCAGACGTTTCGACTGTTCCATGGAGTGAACTTCGACAGATCAGGAACTGCACTGACGACTTCCAGGGCCAACAGCAGGACGCACACATCGCATAGGTACCCAACAAGGACCATTATCTGTCGAGACAAGCATATCCCCTTCCCCAGGTTATCAACTCATGTGGACCAGACCACTGACCAGAGACAAGATCCCGTATCTGCACAGGAGCTTTGCCAGATAGTGGCTGAGTTGATAAAAGAGAGGAGAAATGCCGAAAAGAAGGTGAATAAGGAGAATCATCAGAGAAGGTCAAAAAGTTTAAGACATGTACAGTTTTGTCTAACCTAGCCTGAGGGAGTTGTCCCTTCATTCCCCCTTTCTGTTTTTGAAGCAATTGCTTCAGGGTACCATGCATTTTCTCTACAATAACCTGTCCTGTAGGAGAATGTGGGATACCTGTCACATGAGTGACCCCTCACAAAGCAAAGAAATTTTGGACAGATTTACAGACATAAGACGGACCACTGTCTGTTTTCACTTGAGCGGGCACTCCAAATGTAGCAAAAGCACGACAGAAGTGTTTAATGACATCATGGTTTTTTTGTCCAGTATGTGCAGTAGCAACCACCACATGAGAGAACGTGTCAATGGAAACATGGACATGCTTTAAGTTACCAAATTCATTAATGTGAGTGACATCTGATTGCCAAATCTGTAAGGCTTTAAGGCCTCGAGGGTTGGTGCCAAAATACACAAGAGTATATGCATTATGACAGTCTGGACAGGAGGCAATAATTGAGCGAGCAACAGAATGAGTTAAGCCAAACTGACGTCTCAAGGTTTCTGCACCTTGATGAAAGAACTGATGAGACAAGACAGCTTGTTGGTGAATGTTAGGAACAGGTCCCAAAGCAACAGCAGAAACAAGAGCATCTGCTCAGGCATTACCCTCTGTAAAGAATCCTGGCAAAGAGGTATGACTACAAACATGTAGCACAAAATAAGGAACAGGCCTCTGCAAAAGAGTTCTCCAGAGCTCGAACAAAACTTGAAAAATAAGACCTGGAGATGGACAATACAACACTGCCTGATCGAGTCACTGTAACAAATTAACTACATATGCAGAATCAGTAATAACATTTAAAGGCTGATTAGGAAATAACTGAAAAGCAAGAGTTACAGCTCGAAGTTCCACAATTTGAGGAGAACCTTCTTGATGAACAATTTGATGTTGCCATCCACGTTCTGTTTTCCACACTACCGCAGCTTTACCTGTTTTCCCAGAGCCATCTCGAAAGACTGTAAGACCTTCTAGGGGCTCCTTGCTGCATAGTATTTTTTGTCCAATTGGAATTTCCCTAAAAAACTTAAGAAGGGGATGTGAAGGTAAATGATAAGAAATTTGACTGTGGAACCCAGCTAAAGTAGCTTGCAATTCATATTTGTTTTCCAGACACCACTCAAAGTAATGAGATTGTACGGGTACAACAATGCGAGCTGGATCTCTGCCAGTACACTCTACGCACCTTTTTCTAGCCTTAATGAGCTCAAACAATCCAGGAGCAGTTTTTTGAACCTGATAAGGCAAAAATAGCCACTCTAGGATGTGCAGTGGATCAGACCATTGGTCAGACCACTGTACCAATGCCCCAAAAAGGAGCACCGTGATCTGCAAGAATAAAAAATTAGACAATTTGACAGTGATCAATTTGTGAAACAAATTTAGAATGTAAGGCCTGCTCTACTTGCTGGATGGTTTGAACTGCTCTGCTACTCAGTTCTCTCGGTTCCTGAGGATTGTCAGAATGCTTGAGCAGCTCAAATAGAGGTGCCAGTTGGGTGTTTGTCAAACCCAGATACGACCTAATCCAATTCAAAGACCCTAATAGTTTTTGTACGTCAGTAAGAGTTTTGACATTAATATCCAATTGAATTGGCTGAGGAATGACTGCCTTCCATGTAATTTTGAACCCTAAATACTTCCAGGGTTCCTCTCGCTGCACCTTCTCAGGAGCAACTACTAGGCCAAAGGATTGTAAACTCTTCCTGGTTTCAGTTTCTAACACATCCAGCTGATCCTCAGTGGCTGTAGCAAGCAAAATGTCATCTATATAATGATAGCAATGAAAGTCAGGAAATTGCATTCATACAGGAGACAATGTTAAAGCCACAAACCACTGACAAATTGTAGGAGAGTTTTTCATTCCCTGGGGAGAGTTTTCAATTGATAACACTTGTAAGGTTCTGCACAATTAATAGATGGAACCGAAAATGCAAATTTTTCTCTATCTCTGGGGTCTAACCATATTGTGAAAAAACAATCTTTCAAATCAATAATAACAATGGGTCATCCTGCAGGAAGTATAGAAGGAGTTGGTAAACCAGGCTGTAATGCTCCCATGGTAGCCATGACTGCATTAATTTGTCTGAGATCATGCAGCAGTCTCCATTTTCCAGATTTTTTCTTTATCACAAATACAGGGGTATTCCAAGGACTCTGAGATGGTTCAATGTGATCAGCATCAAGTTGCTCCTTAACAAGCTGTTGCAGGGCCAACAACTTTTCTGTAGGTAGGGGCCACTGCTTAACCCACACAGGAGTAGTTGTAAGCCATGTTAAGGCAATGGTGGGTTGTGTCACACCCTGCAATACAGTGACCCCTGTTAAAAATCCGTAGTGATCTTCACCCCCCACTGAGAGAATCTTGACCCCAGATAAAGGTGGTTAAAGGTACCACAGTCATATATGGCCTGACGGTAGCAGTTTGACCCTCGGGATTAGTAATGAGCACTGCATGTTTTGAGACAAAACTCTGAGCAGTACCTCCCAATCCCACAACCCCGGCCCCTGCCGTGACCAAAGACCAAGAGGCCAGCCAGGATGTCCGTGCAATGATAGTTACGTCAGCTCCAGAGTCCAGAAGTCCGTTCACCTGGACAACTGATGGCAAACTTCGAGTGTTGCAGAGAGTACAGGTCATCTGTGGATGCTGCACAGAAATCGGCACTGACCAAAAGACTTGTGGCGCACCAGTAGAACCAAATCCTTTATCCTGGCATTCACGAGGCTCTGTTTGAGTAACACAACTCACAAAAGGTACAAGTTGAGCTATTCGTGTCCCTTTAGGAATTGTCCCTGGTGGATAAGGTGTGGAAACCATAGCACAGATCTGTCCTGTATAGTCAGCATCAATGACTCCGACGTGAACAAAAAGTCCTGCAATTATGCTACTAGAACGGTACACAACCACCATCCCTGTCCTTGCACATTCCATCCTGTTTATCTCCTTTCTAGTTAACTCCCAGCTTCTCAAGGCTGCTCTGTTTATGGGAACAGTTAATTAGATTCTCTGCTCTCACGGGAACGGTCTAACACCATCCCATATTTTATATTCGTCTAGGGGTTCAACCTCCAGAGGGTCTATGGGCCTGCCGCTTCCCCCAACATAACCCTATTGCTAACTCTAACCCTGACTCTAATCAAAACTAACTCTAAACCTCACCCTAAACGTAACCCTGCTTAGAAACCCAAACCCTAACCCTAATTTTAACGACTGACCGTCCACCCAGGAAAGAAAGCCCTGACCCTCCGTCTCTCGTGTGCACTTTGTGCGTCATTCTGGGCACTACGTGGAAAGCAAGAGCTTTTCAGATGGGCACCTTTTGTCTGGGAGGAATCTTCCTCCGTATGCAATTTTGGCAGTGGGACTGGCACTTCGAGCGCAGGGCTGTGGAAAGCAAACAACAGCCCTTGTCCCCAGGAAAGAAAGTCTGGAACCTTTGACTCTCTGGTGCAGTTGGTGGGCCAACCTGGGAACTCCATAGGCAGCAAGAACTTTCTGCTATGGCACCTATAGTATGGGAAAAATCTTCATCCATATGGAATTCTGGCAATCAGACTGCCTAAACCTAATCGAATACCACACCCTATCCCTAACCCTAACCCTAAACCTAACACTATCCCTAACCCTAACCCTCACCCTAAACCTAACCATAATACAAAGCCTAAACCCTAATGCCAACCCAAACCATAACTAACCCTAAGCTGAACCCCAACACTAAACCCTAACCGTAAACCTAACCCTAACCCTTACCCTAACCCTAATCCTTACACACCCTAAAACAAAGTGTAACTCTAAATCTAACCCTATCGCTAGCTCTAACCATGACCCTAATTTTAACTAACTCTAAACCTCAACCCAAACTTAATCAAACTTCAAAACCCTAACCCTAACCCTAATCCTAATGACTGACCTTCAACACAGGAAAGAGAGCCCAGACCCTCCGTCTCTCGTGTGCACTTGGTGTGCCAGCCTGGTCACTCCATGTGCAGCAAGAGCTTTCTGTCCTGGCATCTTTTGTCTGGGAGGAATCTTCCTCCGTATGCAATTTTGGGAGTGGGATTGGCAGTTGGAGCGCAGGTCTGACAAAACTAAACAACAGCCCTTGTCCCCAGGAAAGAAAGTCTGGAACCTTTAGCTCTCTGGTGCAGTTGGTGGGCCAGCCTGGGAACTCCATGGCCAGCAAGAGCTTTCTGCTATGGCACCTATAGTGTGGGAGGAATGTTCATCCATATGGAATTCTGGCAATCTGACAGCCTAAACCTAATCGAATAGCACACCCTATCCCTAACCCTAACCCTAACCCTAAACCTAACACTATCCCTAACCCTAACCCTCACCCTAAACCTAACCAAAATACAAAGCCTAAACCCTAACGCCAACCCTAACCATAACTAACCCTAAGCTGAACCCAGACATTAAACCCTAACCGTAAACCAAACCCTAACCCTTACCCTAACCCTAATCCTAACAAACCCTAAAACAAAGTGCAACTAAATCTAACCCTATCGCTAGCTCTAACCCTGACCCTAATCGTAACTAACTCTAAACCTCACCCTAGACTTAACCCTACTTGGAAACCCTAACCCTAACCCTAACCCTTATCATAACAACTGACGTTCCACCCAGGAAAGAAAGCCCTGACCATCCGTCTCTCGTGTGCACTTTGTGCGCCACTCTTGACACTACGTGGACAGCAAGAGCTTTTGCATTGTCACCTTTTTTCTGGGAGGAATCTTCGTCTGTATGCAATTTTGGCAGTGGGACTGGCAGTTGGAGCACAGGGTTGAAAAAAGCAAACAACAACCCTTGTCTCCAGGAAAGAAAGCCTGGAATCTTTGGCTCTCTGGTGCAGTTGGTGGGCCAGCCTGGGCACTCCATGGGCAACAAGAGCTTTCTGTCCTGGCACCTTTACTGTGGGAGGAATCTTCGTCCATACGGAATTCAGGCAATCAGATGGCCTAACCCTAACCAAATACCAAACCCTATCACTAACCCTAACCCTAACCCTAAACCTAACCCTCACTGTGAATCTAACCATAACCCAAACCCTAAACCCTAATGCTGACCCTAACCAAAACTGACTGTAGTAGGGTGAATTGATGCTGATACTTTTGGTATGTGTTCTGCTCCAGTCACCTGTAGTAGTTTATATTCTCCCTACCAAGTTCACTGATAAAACAGTGAATTTGTCCTTGGAGGGAGAACTTCTGTATAAACTATTTTAATTGGTTCATTGTCTGCGAAGGGAATTTGAAGGAGAAATCAAAGAGGAGGGGAGGAAGGTTCAACCCCTGACTCAATTAAGAAAGACCCCCAAAGCATACTGTGCGTGCGTTAGGGGATTTCAAAGTTCTCACGCATGCGCAGAAGAGATCCACTTACATAATAGGGGGTGGGACTGAGGGCCTCTGGCTGGGCGGTGATGGCCACACCTGCAGAGGTTGAGGTCACTCAATTAATTGTATAAAAGCAGATAGTGCTTTCTTGGAAGTGAGTTAGCTTCACACCAAGGACAACGTTGCCTTTGGCAGGGACACCTGCCAGTTTGTGAACTTACTGACTCTCCAAGGATGCAACTTCTGCTATGGGTAATTATAGGCATGCTAGGTCTGTAAGATAACTTTATGGGCAACAGCTGGGTAACTGGGGAGATCATGCTGGGGGTTTATTTCTCTCCTCCTTCCTCCCTTTTTGATTTCTTCGTTTTGTTGGCCACCTCTTGGTAATAAATATCAGTTTTGTTGAGCTTGCAATGGTGTCCTGGTTTTCAAGCTTCAGTATGATCCAAACCCTCCCTAATACACAAACCCTAAGCCAAATACTAACACTAAACCCTAACCATAACCCTAACCCTAATCCTAACCCTAACCCTAACAACTGACCATCCACCCAGGAAAGAAAGCCCTGACCATCCGTCTCTCATGTGCAGTTGGTGCGTCACTCTTGGCACTACGTGGACAGCAAGAGATTTCTGGGTGGGTATCTTTTCTCTGGGAGGAATCTTCATCCGAATGCAATTTTGGGAGTCGGGCTGGCAGTTGGAGGGCAGAGCTGAAAAAAAAAAACCACTACCCTTATCCCCAGGAAAGAAAGCCTGGAACCTTTGGCTCTCTGGTGCAGTTGGTGGGTCAGCCTGGGCACTCCATGGGCAGCAAGATCTTTCTGTCCTGGCACCTTTAATGTGGGAGGAATCTTCGTCCATATGGAATTGAGTCAATCGGACAGGCTAACCATAACGGAACCTGTAACCCTATCCCGAACCCTAACCCTCACCCTCACTCTCACCCTCACCCTAAACCTTACCATAACCCAAACCGTAAACCCTAACGCTAACCCGAACCATAACTAAACCTAAGCTGAACCCTAACACTTAATTCTAATCGTAACCGTAACTCTAACCCTAACCTTATTCCTAACCCTAACCCTAACCCTAACTAACCATAAACCTCACCCTAACACTAACCCTATGTTAAAACCCTAACCCTAACCTTAACCCTTATCCTAACCCTAACCCTAATCCTACGTCAAAACCCCAACCCTAACCCTAACCCGAACAACTGACCTGTCACCCAGGAAAGAAAGCCCTGACCTTCCATGACTCAAGTGCAGTTGGTGCGCCACTCTCAACACTATGTGGACAGCAAGACGTTTCTGGATGGGCATCTTTTACCTGGGAGGAATCTTTGTCCATATGCAATTTTAGGAGTCGGGCTGGCGGTTTGAGCGCAGAGTTGAAAAAAGCAAACAACAGCCCTTATCCCCAGGAAAGAAAGTCTGGAAACTTTGGCTCTCTGGTGCACTTGGTGGGCCAGCCTGGGCACTCCATGGGCAGCAAGATCTTTCTGTCCTGGTGCCTTTAGTGTGTGGGAAGAATCTACCTCCATATGGAATTCTGTGAATCAGACAGCCTGAATCTAATTGAGTACCAATCCCTATCCCTAACCCTAACCCTCAACCTAAACCTAACCATAACCCAAACCCTAAACCCTAACACTAAACCCTAACCATTACCCTAACCCTAAACCTTACCGTAACCCTAATCCCTACCTTAACCCTAACCCTAACTAACTCTAAACCAAACTGTACCTCTAAATCTAACCCTACCGCTAACTCTGACACTGACCCTAATCGTAACTAACTCTAAACCTCACCCTAGACTTAACTCTACTTGGAAACCCTAACCCTAACCCTTATCATAACGACTGATGTTCCACCCAGGAAAGAAAGACCTGACCCTCCTTCTCTTGTGTGCACTTTGTGCGTCACTCTTGGCACTATGTGGACAGCAAGAGCTTTTGCATTGGCACCTTTTGTCTAAGTGTCTCAGTTTGATGTGACTGGAATGTTTTCTAAAGAGGATAAGTTATGAGATAGACCACACTCCTCTCTCTCAGCAATTGTAAATCCAAAATTAAGGGGCTCTAATCGAGGAAGTATGAAAAAAAAAGAAGAAAGAATAACCCTTAATTAAAAGATATATATATGCTGGCAAGGGCAGTAACAGAACACAAAAAAAAGCAAGTAGACAATAGTCCTGTACCCAAAAAGTCCCCTTCAAACAAAAGAAACAGTCTGTGTGCTTCTCTATCCTTCAGCACAGTTCTAATCACAGTTGGCAGGGGACGCTGTGGGATCACTGGAGGTGCATAGCCTTCAGTACTCTGTCGTGGCCTGCAGGGAGTGCTGTTGGGTCACTGGAGGTGCAGAGCCTGCAGTACTCTGTCGTGGCCTGCAGGGGATGTTGTTGGATCACTGAGGTGCAGAGCCTGCAGTACTCTGTCGTGGCCTGCAGGGGGCGCTGTTTAGCTTTGATAGTCACCGCGCGGGGGGTCTGGGGGGTCTCAGATCACGGGAGAAAAAAAAATGGGGACCCTTCCCCCAAAGAAAAAAGAGGAAAAGAAAAGCAGTCCACCCCCACGGAACTCACTGTTGTTCTCGGATGATGGTGTTTCAAGGCTCCTCCCTTTCTCCCAGTAAGCACAAAACTCTCCGATGAAAACACAGCAGGTTCAGGCTGGAGGCTTGCAAGCAAGCCGAGGCCAGTGGTCAGGGCTGACCAGGTTGGGAGCCAGAAAAACTGGGGTCAAGACTTTTTTCTCCAAAACGCCCGCACACAGACCCCGTATTCGTTCCAGAGAGAGACCCAAAAAACTGTTTTCTCCTTTGTGAGGACGGCCAACTACCGAATCAAAACTCCTCCCCCCTCACTCCAGTCTTCGATGGGCCATCAGTTAGGAATGCGGCTCTGCCGGCTAGATCTTTTGTAAAGCTAATCGCCCGCCCTTCCACCTTCCCATTCGAACTCCGTCTTTCTTACAGTGGAGCAGGGGAAAAAAAATTCCCCCCTTGGATTTATAACCTATAACATTATCCACCCCTAATTTTTCTTTCCCATACTACCACACTTTATCAGATTAAGTCTTTGAACTTCATACGTACATGCATTATTCTATGTACGCATCCACTAATAGGTAGATACAAATACAGATACAGATACAGTTACATACAGATGCAGATATAGAGTTACAACCAGTTCACCCAAAAATAAGGTCTCCTTGAGGTATACACCGGGTTTCTCCACCTTCCTGCATCACCCACCAGGTGCAACCGGGTCCTTGGGCAAAAACAATCCCACAAATAGGTTTGCTTTTGCTCAAGGCAGGGCTAATCCAAACCTTTTTCCCTAACATACTCCTCATGTGAATCACTGGGACCTTGTCTCCATCCACGGTGTGAAGGGACTCTGATTGGGCAGGGCCAGCTCGGTTGATGGAGCCTCTGGTGTTGACTAACCATGTAGCCTTTGCTAGATGCTGATCCCAGTGCTTGAATGTCCTTCCACCCAACGCCTTCAGGGTAGTTTTCTACAGTCCATTATACCGTTCAACCTTCCCTGTGGCTGCTGCATGGTATGGGATGTGGTACACCCACTCGATGCCATGCTCCTTCGCCCAGGTGGTAACTAAACTGTTCCTGAAATGAGTCCCATTATCTGACTCGATGCACTCTGGGGTGCCATGTCGCCACAGGACTTGCTTTTCAAGGCCCAGGATGGTATTTCGGGCAGTGGCATGGGGCACCGGATGCGTCTCCAGCCATCCAGTGGTGGCTTCCACCATGGTGAGCACATAGCGCTTACCTTGGCGGGTTCGTGGCAGTGTCATGTAATCAACCTGCCAGGCCTCCCCATATCTATACTTACTCCAACGTCCACCATACCATAGGGGCTTCCGTCTCTTAGCCTGTTTAATGGCAGCACAGGTCTCACAATCATGGATAATCTGGGAGATAATGTCCATGGTTAAGTCCATCCCTCGATCTTGTGCCCATCTATGGGTGGCATCTCTGCCCTGATGGCCTGAGGCACCATGGGCCCATCGTGCTAGGAACAACTCTCCTTTGTACTGCCAGTCCAGATCCACCTGTGGCACCTTGACTTGTGGAGCTTGGTCTGCCTGTTCATTGTTGCGATGCTCCTCATTGGTTCGACCTTTGCGCACATGAGCGTCTATGTGGCAGACTCTCACAATCAACTTCTCTGTCCGGGTAGCAATGTCTTGCCACGTATTAGCGGTCCAGATGGGTTTTCCCCTGCGTTTTCAATTGGTCTTCTTCCATCTGTCCAACCACCCCCGCAGAGCATTGGCCACCATCCATGAGTCAGTGTAGATGTAAAGTTTTGGTCACTTCAGCAATGTCCAATGACAACTGGACAGCTTTGAGCTCTGCAAATTGGCTCGATTCACCTTCCCCTTCAGTAGCTTCTGCAACTTGTCGGGTGAGGCTCCATACAGTTGCTTTCCACTTACGTTTCATTCCTACAATGCGACAGGAACCGTCAGTGAAGAGGGCATAGTGTGTTTCTTCTTCTGGTAGTTAAACGTATGCTGGGGCTTCCTCAGCCCATACCACCTGCTCTCCTTCTTCATCCGCTAGACCAAAACTCTCACCTTCTGGCCAGTTCGTGATGACTTCTAGGATCCCAGGGCGATCCAGATTTCCAATACAGGCATGCTGCGCGATCAGAGCAATCCACTTACCCCGTGTAGCATCAGTGGCATGATGTGTAGAGGGCACCTTTCCCTTGAACATCCAGCTCAGCACTGGTAGTTGAGGTGGCCCGCGTTAGACCCCACGCTGGCTGGAAGCATGTGCGCTCGTGGCACTGGACCTTGCGCAAGCCGTGAGCTGTTTTGCGCGCGCTGCAGGCGTCCAGCGCCAGCGGGGGTGCAGCGGGCGGGGGGGAGGGGGGGGCGGGGGGCGGGGGGGGGGGGGGGGGGCTCCGCGCCTGCCGGAAGTGTCTGCGCGCCCGCGTTAGACCCCACGCTGGCCGGAAGCATGTGCGCTCGTGGCACGGGACCTTGCGCAAGCCGTGAGCTGTTTTGCGCGCGCTGCAGGCATCCAGCGCCAGCGGGGGGTGCAGCGGCCGGGGGGGCGGGGGGGCAGGGGGCGGGGGGGGGCGGAGGGGGCTCCGCGCGCGCGGTTTGGAGCCCAGGCACAGCTACAGCAGGAGAAAGGAGAGGGAGAGAGAGGGGAGCCTTTCCCGCAGGTACTGCACCCCCATGGAAGAGGAGAAGACAGCTTCGGAGCACACAGAGGTTTGCCGATCCAGGTCTGGGGGGGAGGGGGCAGGGAAGGGAAAGGGAGCAGAGGGGAAGGGCTTTGCGCGGATCATGGTTGTCCTCCGACTGGCGGGTGGGAGTGCGGGGCTGTCCCATGTGAAACGTCGCAGGTGTGCAACGCGCCTGCAATTTTGTGGTGTCACAGTGGGGGAAGGATAATCGTCAGGGTGGATAGTGGGTTCTTTTAGATTGATGGGGACCCCAGCCAGGCTGGGGTCTTGAAAGGCACCCTAGCCTTGACAGGTACAGGGGCCAGAACGGTTGGTCAGTTGATTTGTTTGTTTGTCTATTTACCTATTTACTTTTGGCTCACCTGCGGCTACTGCCCAGGTTCGGCATGTTCTGGATATATTTGCTCTGCTCTGTTACATCCGGAAAGGGTGGGCGGGACAAAGGGCTGCTCCTGGTTGTGTCCTTATGATGGTATTTAAATAGGTGTTAGTAAAGTAGGAAATGAATGACTTGCCCAAATCATTCTAACAGGTAAGTAGCCTATGTACCCCTATGTGGTTGCGAGCTATGCTGGCGAGGGTTCATGTCTTTGGAAGGGTCGCCCATGCCAGACAGGTCAAAACCATAGGACCAGATTGTGCTGGTTTAAAAGTTAACCAGCAAGGGAAAATGAACTCAATTCA
>NW_020925179.1:75172-127230 GCF_003984885.1 Neopelma chrysocephalum
TACACCCATCCAGGGATGAATTGGTCCCAGCCGTTCTAACCAGGACACAGATACACTTCATTCTTGGGCAGGATGAGCTCATTAGCCTTCTGGCAGTCATCCTAGGAGAAGGACAACTCTCATCCCAAACCCGGGCAGATGGAGCTCGCTTAGCCCTGTAAGGCCATCCATCTAAGAGAAGGCCACTCTAATCAAATCTACGTCCTGAGGACCTCGCTGCCACCGTCCAAGCTTGCTCGGCCCTGGCAGATGAACCTTAGGATTAAAGGGTGGGTTCAGTTCCGCGCATACTGCATCTCACCTAAAAAAAATCCATTGCGCAGGCTTGAAGGCTTTACCCACATGCAAAAAGTCCTGCAGCCACGGGCGAGGGTCGAAACGGTAGGTGAAAGGTGCACTGGGAGCCGCAGACCCAACCCTGCATGCAGGCGGTTCAGGATATTGGTCATTTGAGACTGACGGAGATGAGAGTCTCTTGGGGCAGCACCCTGAACGACCAAGCAGCCTTTTCAAGGACAGCACTGCTTGCTCCACTCGGAGAGGGGCCTAGAAAAGGTGGCCTAAACAAAGCTCATCTCCACCTTCACCCGGTTGGTTAACCGCAGACCAACGGGCATCTTCTTCCAATGCGGTCGCACAAAGAGCAAAAGACACAGGCATGCACCTGCCTCCAAAGGTGTACCTAAATTAACTCTAGTATGCTGGAACATCAGAACCATGCTCGATTCTGCGGACAGCGGACGTCCTGTGCGTCGCTCTGCCCTAATTGCCCATGAACTGGCCCGTCTCAACATCGACATAGCTGCTCTCAGTGAAGTTCGCCTTCATGAGGAAGGCAGCCTCAGAGAACACGGTGCCAGTTACACACTCTTTTGGTCAGGTAAGTCCAGAACCGAAAAACATCTCTCTGGTGTCGGCTACATGATCAAAAACTCTATTGTCCCTAAACTCGAAAATCTGCCGACAGGTCACTCTGACCGCATTATCTCCCTACGCCTTCCACTAAACAACAAGCATCACGTTGTCCTCTTTAGTATATATGCCCCAACTCTCCAAGCTGACCCTGCTGAAAAAGATAAATTTTACTCTGACCTGCGCCGCCTTACCCAAAAGGTACCAGCAGATGATAAGATCATTATCCTTGGTGATTTCAACGCCAGAGTAGGTAAAAATTTTGAAGCTTGGAAAGGAATATTAGGCAAGCATGGTGTTGGAAACTGCAACGATAATGGTCGACTTCTGCTAGAATTCTGTGCAGAGCAACAGTTTACCATCACCAACACTATCTTTCAGCAGAAAGATAGTCTAAAGATAACCTGGATGCACCCCAGATCTAAGCATTGGCACCTCATTGATTATGTCTTGGTGCGACGGAGAGATGTCCTCCATACCCGCGTGATGCCCAGCGCAGAATGCCAAACAGACCATTGGCTTGTGCGCTGTAAACTCAACTTCAATCTCAAATTCAAACCCAAAAGGGGCAGTATCCCAAGGAGAAGACTCCAAGTTAACGATCTCCAATCAGCCACAGTAAGAGACAGATTCCAGGCAAACCTTCAAACTAGGCTCGAAAACCATTCTACACACTCTACAGATTCCTCCCCTGAATCAATTTGGCATCATATTAAAAGCTGCATCCTGCAATCCTCTGAAGAATCCTTGAGGTTCTCCCTCAAGAAGAACAAGGACTGGTTTGATGAAAACAATCAAGAAATCCAGGAATTGTTGAGGAAGAAGAGAACTGCCCACCAAGCACACCTTGCGCTGCCATCCTGTCCCGCAAGAAAAGTAGCCTTTCGTCTTGCATGCAGCAAACTCCAACAGAAACTCCGTGACATCCAGAACAAGTGGTGGACCGATCTAGCTGCAAAAACTCAACTTTGTGCAGATACAGGGGATCACAAAGGATTCTATGAGGCCCTCAAAACAGCATACGGGCCTACATACCAAGTCCATAGCCCACTACTCAGTGCAGATGGTCAAACGCTTCTGACAGATAAAACCTCCATTCTGAATCGATGGTCTGAACACTTTCAGTCTCTTTTCAGTACCAACCGTGTAGTCCAAGACACAGCCATTCAGTCCATCACACAACAACCGGTGAAATACGAATTGGATACTGCCCCCACTTTAGGAGAAACCCTCAAGGCCATACAGCAGGTGAAAATCGGCAAGGCAGCTGGGGTTGATGGAATTCCACCTGAAGTCTGGAAACATGGGGGCCTTGCACTCCATGCTAAATTTCATGAGCTTGTGGTGTGCTGTTGGGAACTAGGCGAACTACCTGCAGACCTTCGTGATGCAGTCATCATCACCTTGTATAAGAAGAAAGGAATTAAATCAGATTGCTCAAATTACCATGGTATTACTCTGCTCTCCATTGCTGGCAAAACCTTGGCAAGAATACTCTTGAACAGACTAATACCCGCTATAGCAGAAGAAATTCTACCTGAATCTCAGTGTGGCTTCAGAGCCAACAGGAGCACCACAGACATGATATTTGTTCTCAGACAACTGCAAGAGAAGTGTAGGGAACAGAACAAAGGTCTCTTTGTAACCTTTGTCGACCTCACCAAGGCTTTCGATACTGTGAGCAGAAAAGGTCTATGGCAGATTTTGGAACGTTTAGGTTGTCCCCCCAAGTTCCTTAAAATGATCATCTCACTTCATGAGGATCAGCACGGCCAAGTCAGATATGGCAACACACTTTCTGAGCCCTTTCTAATAAAGAATGGTGTGAAACAAGGCTGCGTTCTCGCTCCTACCTTATTCACAGTCTTTTTCAGCATGATGCTCCAAAGGGCCACGGCAGACCTCGATGATCAGGACGGTATCTACATTCGATATCATACTGATGGAAGCCTATTCAACCTAAGGCGACTGAAGGCCCACACTAAGACCCTAAACCATCTTGTCCGGGAGCTACTTTATGCTTATGACGCTGCCCTTGTCGCCCACACAGAAGCAGCCCTTCAGCGTTTAACATCCTGCTTTGCAGATGCTGCTGAGCTCTTTGGGCTGGAAGTCAGCTTAAAGAAGACTGAAGTTCTCCATCAACCTGCACCTCAGGAAGTCCTCCATCATCCCCACATCACCATCGGCCAGTCAGAACTCAAATCAGTCCAACAGTTTAATTACTCAGGCAGCCTCATCTCCTCAGATGGTAAGATTGATGGGGAGATAGACAATAGGTTAGCGAAGGCATATAGTGCTTTTGGAAAACTCCATAAAAGAGTATGGCGTAATAAACACTTGAAGAAAAGTACCAAGATCAGTGTTTACAGAGCCATTGTGCTGTCTACTCTTTTATATGGTTCCGAATCATGGGTCATCTACCGCCACCACCTGCGTCTCCTAGAACGCTTCCATCAACGCTGCCTCCGTACAATCCTGAACATCCACTGGTCAGACTATGTGACCAATACATCTGTTCTTGAACAGGCAGCAATCACAAGTATTGAGGCCATGTTACTGAGAACGCAACTGCGATGGGCAGGGCACGTATCCAGGGTGAAGGACCACCGCCTCCCTAAGATCCTGCTTTATGGTGAACTTGCATCCGGTTGCCGCAAGAGAGGAGCTCCGAAGAAAAGATACAAGGACTCCCTGAAGCAACAACTCAGCCTCGGGCATATTGATCACCATAACTGGTCTACTCTGGCCTCTAATCGGGAGGCCTGGAGACAGACCATTTATAACGCTGCTGATGCTTTTGAGAAAGCGCGCAGGATCAGTCTTGAGGAGAAAAGACAACGCAGAAAGAATCGAGCCTTGCAGAATATACCATCTAAGGAGTCTTTCTGCTGTGTCTTTTGCAACCGGACTTGCCTTTCTCGTATTGGCCTTTTTAGCCACCAACGCGCTTGCAAGAAACGTGGGTAGAGCCCTTCCCAAATCTTCGTTCGCGAAGCCTAGCCATGACAGGTAGTTGAGGTGCCAGGAGGAACTGTTCTTCTGTGCCAATCACCTCTGAGGCAGCTTGGACTCCTTCATAAGCTGCTAGGATCTGCTTCTCTTTTGGGGTGTAGTTGGCTTCAGATCCTCTGTAGCTTCGGCTCCAGAACCCAAGTGGGTGGCCTTGGGTCTCACCAGGCACCTTTTGCCAGAGGCTCCAGGTGAGACCTTTATTCCCAGCTGCAGAATAGAGTACATTTTTCACATCTGTTCCCGTCCTGACTGGCCCGAGGGCTACAGCGTGTGAAATCTCTTGTTTAATCTGTTTGAATGCTTGTTGCTGTTCAGGGCCCCAATGGAAATCATTCTTCTTGCGGGTTACCAGATAGGGAGGGCTTACGATTTGACTGTACTCCGGGATGTGCATCCTCCAGAAACCTATGGAACCCAGAAAAGCTTGTGTTTCCTTCTTGTTAGTCGGTGGGCCCATTGCTGTGATCTTATAGATGACTTCTGTCGGGATCTGATGACGTCCATCTTGCCATTTCACCCCCAGGAACTGGATCTCTCGGGCAGGTCCCTTGACCTTACTCTTTATTATGGCAAACCCGGCTCCCAGGAGGATCTGGATCACTTTCTTTCCTTTCTCAGAAACCTCCTCTACTGTGTCCCCCCATACGATGATGTCATCAATGTACTGCAGGTGTTCTGGACCCTCACCCTTCTCTAGTGTGGCCTGGATCAGTCCGTGGCAGATGGTGGGACTGTGTTTCCACCCCTGGGGCAGTCAGTTCCAAGTGTACTGCATGCCCCTCCAGGTGAAAGCGAACTGTGGGCTACACTCTGCTGCTAAGGGAATGGAGAAGAATGCGTTCGTGATGTCAATAGTGGCGTGCCACCTCGCTGTCTTGGACTCCAGCTCATACTGGAGCTCCAACATGTCTGGAACAGCAGCACTCAGCAGTGGGGTGGCTTCATTCAGGCCACGATAGTCCACAGTCAATCTCCATTCTCCATCAGACTTACGCACGGGCCAGATGGGACTGTTAAAGGGTGAATGGGTCTTGCTGATCACCCCTTGGCTCTCCAGCTCACGGATCATCTTATGGATGGGGATCACAGAGTCTCAATTCGTCCGGTACTGCCAGCGATGCACTATTGTGGTGGCAATTGACACTTGCTGTTCCTCAGCCTTCAACAGCCCCATGGCAGAAGGGTTGTTTGAGAGACCAGGTAACGAGTTCAACTGCTTAGCCACCTCTATCTCCACAGCAGCTATTCCAAAAACCCATCTATGTCCCTTGGGGTCTTTGAAGTACCTGTTCTTGAGACAGTCAATGCCCAGGATACATGGGGCATCTTGACCAGTCAAAATGGGGTGTTTCTGCCAGTCTTTTCCTGGTCAACCTCACCTCAGCTTCCACCATGGTCAACTCTTGAGACCCTCCAGTCACCCCAGAAATGGGAAGTCTCTAGTCCCACATGTCCTGAGGGCATTAACGTACACTGAGTGCCAGTATCAACCAGAGCCTGGTATTTTTGTGGGTCTGATGTGTCAGGCCATCTGATCCACACAGTCCAATAGACACGGTTGTCCCGTGCCTCTACCTGGCTAGAGGTGGGGCCCCTCTAACATTGGTCTTCATCCTGCCAATCACCGTTTTCCTCTTGTGAATACCGACGGGAGGTACCCTCTAGCGGGTCAGATCCCTGCCCTCAGGATACTGGTACGGCATTCACTTTCACAGACTTCCCTTTTTCTTTCTCTTTCAACTCTTGTACTCGGGTTGCTAGGGCACGGGTAGGTTTCCTGTCCCACCATCTCATGTCTTCTCCATGGTCAGCTAGGAAGTACCACAACTCGGTTCGTGAGGTCTGTCCGCTCTCTCTAGTGGGGGGGGCATCTGGCTCTCACTGGGACCATATGGAAATTGTTTCCCTCAATCCTTGAATCCGAAAAATCGACCCATAAAAACTGCTCAGAGACTTTTTTATCTTTAAGCAGCAAGGTATTTGTTTATTCAATGTTGGGAGCAAGCCAGCTTGCGCTGGACAAACTTGTTCGACTTGCAAGTGCAAAACTAAGCCATTTTATTCACTTTAGATACATGGTTACATCATTTATTATACATATTAATAAGTAGGCTGGTCTCTGGGCAGAGTCTTTCCAGACATGCGCAGACTTTGGGGGTCTTCTGCTCAAGCCTTCATCCCTCTGGTGGTCACCATGGACGTCTTCCTCAATTTGACCTCTTCAATTAGGTGACCTGAATTCTTCAAGTTTGCAAAATCCTGGCTCTGGGCCTTCTAGATCTTATTCAAACATCTAGTTTACCTAATTTATTACTGTGTGTGTACTACTCCAATTCTTTCTATAATAAGGCCTTTGGTCCAGTGAGCAGAACAGAACATGATATTAACCAGTGCTCCTAAAATGTTCTTCTAACAAAACAGGTATTGAGGTTTCTTAGCAGGCCAAGATATCTCAGTTAACTCTTTTAGGCCTGGCTCCTGTTTCATCCTCTCTTTCAACCCTGTAGTTAATTCCTTGAGATCCTTAATCAATGTCTCTACAGTGGAGATGTGGGCCTGTAGTGGTCCTTCAATCATACTGTCGTACAACCGAAGTTTATTTATTGTAGACATCACTGGCTCTCGCTTCTCTCCAGCCTGCAATGATGTCAGGTAACCAGTGTGTGTGGACGGCCCCATACGTGTGAAGCTCCACCACATCTGTGGTGTACACTTAACCCTGTCAGGATCGTTGCTGGGTTGCCCATCCCTTCCAAACAGTACCTCCAACAGTGCCATTTCCCTCAGGCATAGGGTCCCCTCCTCTATGCTCTTCCAGCCCTTTGCATAATGGTGTGCCTGCAAGGAATCTCTGTAAATGAACCTCTCCCTCACACCATCCAAAAGCCGTGCCCAGAGAGACAGGGACTTTGATTCCCTCACAAACGCCTCCTCAATACCCACATCCTGGGCAATAGACCTCAAGAACCTTGCTTCACCGCCATCAAGGTTTATGGCATCACCTGTAGAGACCCAAACTTGGATCATCCAGGCCAGAACGGGCTCATTCGGGCAACGAGCAACGTCTGTCCATAAGCTCCGGAGGTTGTTATACGATAAGGACTCAGTGATGATTTCTGGTTCTGGAGCAGCCGCCTGTGAGGGTCCTGCCTCCCCATCATTGCCAACTGGGTGACCTGATTTTGCTTTATATTTCTTCTTTTGGATAGGGGCAACCTCCGTTGGCTTGGTCTGCCCCTTTGATTTGGCCTTATCCTGAGTCACCTTGGTATTAGGCATTTTGTTTTCATCTTTTCCTTTTCCCTGGAAGTGCTGCACCATACCGAGCAACTTTCGGTAGTCAATGGCCAAAACCCCACATGCAGCTGCCAACTGCCTTTCCATGGATCCATCACGACCTCTCTCCCTCATGGCTTTCATTATTTTTGTAGGGTTCAAGAATTGCTCAAGGGTGAGCTTCCATGTTGTGGGAACTGAGCAACTTTCTACGAATCTACCCATGTCCTCCCATAATCCATGCCACTCAAGGTTTTCCATCCCTGGGGCAGGCTCCTGGGCGCCTTCTCGGTAGTTCTTGGCCTTGGCTTTGTATATTAGGTATAATGGCACAGACTAGGATAGAAAGCCCAACAAGTAAAACGTCTCTGACATCTAAAGAGGATTTAAACTTCCCAGAGGCCATTGTATTGTAGCCAAAGGGAAGCTGAATAAAGGGTTGGGCAAATACATTCCCCTGTGTTTCTCCATCGGAATGGGTGCTATTATCTTTAAAACCCCAGAGGAAACAGCTTAGGCTAGAACAGTAGTGCATCCTTGAGGACATATTCCGGATGAAAATCTCAGGTGCTGAGTTTGCCGTATCATAAACCCAATGCACAAACTCAAAGGTACTTATTGCAATGAGAGTACTAGTATCTGAACTGAAACACATTGACAGGTAGGACAGATATCTTGGCATGGTTATATGCCAGAGGAAAGCAACAACCCCTAACATCATGGTGCCTACAGGTTCAAAACGCGTGTCAATCACACAAGGGGTTCAAAACGTGTGTAACTCACACAAAGCGTAATTATTCTTTTTCCACCTTTCCTCTTTCCATGCCCCACATTGGGCGCCAAAAATGTCTCAGTTTGAAGAGACTGGAATGTTTGCTAAAGAGGATGAGTTATGAGACAGACCAAACTCCTCTCTCTCAGCAATTGTAAATTCAAAATTAAGGGACTTTAATCGAGGAAGTGTGGAAAACAGAAGAAATAACAACCCTTTATTAAAAGATATATGTATGTTGGCAAGAACAGTAACAGAACACAAAAAAAACCAACTAGACAATAGTCCTGTACCCAAAAGTCCCCTTCAAACAAAAGAAAAAGTCTGAATACTTCTCTGTCTTTTAGCGCAGTTCTAATCACGGTTGGCAAGGGGGCGCTGTTGGATCACTGGAGGTGCATAGCCTGCAGTTCTCTGTGTTGGCCTGCAGGGGGCGCTGTTGGATCTCTGGTGGTCACCACGCAGGGATGGTGTCTGGGGGGTGGTCTCGGGTCGCGGGAGAAGTTGAAAAGAAAATGGGGGACCCTTCCCCCAATGGAAGAAGGGGGAAAGGAAAGCAGTCCACCCCCACAGAACTCACTGTTGTTCTCAGATGACGGTGTCTCAAGGCTCCTCCTTTTTCTCCTAGTGAGCACACAACTCTCCGATGAAAACACAGTAGGTTCTGGCTGGAGTCACGAGGTAGCGTGCAAGCCAGCCGAGGCCGGTGGTCAGGCCTCACCAGGACGAAAAGCCAGAAAGACTGGTCTCCAGGCTTTTTCTCCAAAAATGCCCGCACACAGACCCTGTCTCCGTTCCAGAGAGAGAATCCAGCAATCTGAACTGTCCTGTGTGAGGACGGCCAGCAACTCCCCTGTGAGCAGGGTCAGCTACCGAAATCCCAAACTCCTTCCCCCCCTCACTCCAGCCTTCATGGGCCATTAGCTAGGCACGTGGCTTTGCTGGCTAGACCTTTTGTAAAGCTAATTGACCCCCTTCCCCCTTCCCATTTGAACTCCGTTTTTCTTACAGTGGAGCAGGGGAAGAAAAATTCCCCTCTTGGATTTATAACCTATAACACAGCTTCTAACAGAAGCCATCCCTGTAGCCCTCCTCACTTCCAAAACCCAGCCACAGAAACCCACTACACATATATACAGGTTCCCTCAGCTAACTGTGATAGGAAGTTTACTGGATGTAAAACAAAGCAAGTGAACTTAGAGCAGGAAGTAAAGTAGTGCCAGAAAGCAATTCTGATGGATTTGTAGTTCCAGCAATGTTGCTGGCACAGGAATTATGTTTATACTGTAAATCCTCACAGTCTACTTTTATTTTATATTACTTTTTAACTTTGTGCTTTCAGACTGCTTTATTCAGAGGGCATTATGTCATATTTTACCAACTTTGAAGGTATAAACTAATAGCTAAGAATGTGCTTGATTTAAATGTTTCTGTTTAATGTGAGGAAGCAGATTTTACACATTTCAATAACACTTCTCTGTGATGCTTACTTTCTTCACTTTTAAATGCTGAACATTCATTATTTTTTGAAACTTCAGGGTTTGATTCAGAAGAAAAGCACCTTGCTTTATAGACTTGAATGCTACTCCTTCTACAGGCAGCCCTTTCCAAATCTGATTCAGCTCTCATTTACCTTATTTTTACAATTTTATTAACCTCCTTACAGATGTTAGAGATTTAGGCCTGAAGGCTGTCACTGCTTTATGAAAATCCCTTGATGACTGATCTGGCATTGTTCACAGTAAAGCACCTATAAATATTTTCTGATTCTTTTCACATATGCATAAATGCAAGGTCTTTCATACAATAAATGGCCAGAAACAAATGCTTTCACACTTTCTGGCCTTCATCATGCAACCATACGTAATTCTTCATCTTATCTGTCCTACTTAAATTAGATGATCAAATAAAATTAAAATTAATTAAAATTAAAATTTAAAAATCAAAATGCTATTACATTCGGCAAGCTAGCAAACTCTATATGATGATGCAATAAAACGGGTGACTTGATGAGGTAATATCTGATAATTTATCACTGAAAACCAGAAGCTGGAGTTGGGGAAGAGGAGTGATAATTGAGCCTTTCCTTCCCATTAGCCACCCCACACCTTATTACACATCCCTCACATAAAACCTGTCTTTTGAAACAGCTTTGAGACATGAATTAGATAATTTGCAATTTAGGAGTAAAGGACATTACTTTTTCCCTCAAAGCAGAATTTCTACTCTGTTCACATTCAAACTGCATTGCTTATTAAAACAGGAGGGAGAAGCTGAGTAAAGATGGCACTGTGTAAACACCCCTCTTTGGGGGCAATGTAATCCTGTTCTTGGTTTCATCCCAGCCTCCTTCCTTCACATTGTGCCAGTCTGAGCAGTAATCCAGTCCCCACAGGGCTGCTGCAGGCCCAGGATTTGCTCCCTGACTGCAGCAGTGACCTGGGCCCCATGTCACTTATCCCAGTCTTGAACAGGCCTTGCAAAAACCCCTGTGGAGATGCTACCTTGCTGGAAAGGTGGCCTCACTTGTTTGCTCAAATTATACCATTGCTCCTGAGGGAGCTCAGCACTTTTGCAGCCTCTAACACTGCAGCCAAAGACATCATGGAGGAGAAGCCCACACCATGATCCTGAGGCAAGGCAGGATGGGACTGGAACTGAGGCCCCAGATCAGTGAGCTCAGCCAGGGCCTCCTGAGGTCAAACACAAGCATCACACCTTGACTGTCCCTCATTTCAGTGATTTTAGGAAACATCAGAAACTCATGGAGTGTGTATTCTCAGAGACCCCTGCACTGGGCAGGAAGGCAACATCAAATATGAACCAAGTCACCTTGTTACCTTTGCTTAACAGCTGTTGACCCTGGAATCACAGAGGGATTCCAGAGGTGTCTATGAGTTATTTGAGAAAGCAGATGTCACACCTGCACTGGAAAAATGCCTGGCATTACTTTATTTCCACATCTGTCTGTAAGGATATGTAAAAGGAGAGTGTTTGCTCCTTTAAGGGTATCTGGTCAAGGTCTTTTTCAGTGCAAAAAGGAATAATAAGAAAAATAGGAAGACAAACAAGAACATAAAGGGACACAGATTTGATGGACAAATAATAAGGGAGGCAGCGATGAGAACCAAACCTGGTCACTCACACTAATTGGTAAGGATATGTGGAGTGTGAGAATGTTTATTTTACTTAAGATTATTTGACTAAGGACCTTGCCAAATTGGAATGATAAGGTGTAAGATCCCAGCCCCAGAGCTACAAGCTCAACCAGGAGTTTTACTTTAAAAAAATATACAAGGCTCCAAAAACTCACCCACCGAATATTTAGAAGAGCCTTTAATACCTTGAGGTGGTGTAAAGAGAAGACGCAGCACACATTTTCTCAGGAGATAGTTTTACTGATAACTTTAGAAAATATGGGAGAAAATAAGACATCTTGGTGAAAGTTTAAAAGGGTAACACAACCAAAATAGAGCATTCCACAAAGCTGTTCCACTTAGCACATGCTAACCCATACAACTTAGCATAATCCAACCCACCAGCTTTAAGTTACCCAAAATATTAAGAAAGGAGTAAAGAAAGAGAAGGAGTAAGAAGAGAGAAGAATAAGAGAAAAATAGCTACTACGAGAGAGTCCTAAGTTCAGATTCATGAGGCAGGTGCCAGATCTCAAGCAAAAGATGGAGGTCACATGTGCTGTTTTTATGTGCTCTGGCCCCCTGTGGCCACCCCTCCCAGGCAGGACTTCTGGCCCACTGGCCACTCTGGGGCTCCAGGCCAGAGTGAGGAGTGGTGTAGCCAATCTAAGGCTGGGTTAGGGGCTCTGGGGGGCATGGTGTGGAGCAGTGCTCTCAGGCTACCTTTGACTGACAGCTGCTCTGGAGTTGCCCCAGCAGGCTCACAGGGGCTGCCATGTGGGATACGGCATTACCTCACCTCCATGAGATTCGACCTATCCCTTCCTCCAACACACACATGCTTGAGTTGGTTCCGGCCCAATAGTATAATAATCCAGTGTCTCACATAAGGAAAGAGAAAGACAAACACACAGACATGAAACATCACCAATTATCATTAAAAAAGACAATAACCAGCAACAAACCTCTCCAGTCACACTAATTGATGGTCTATCAAACAGCTACAGGCGCTACTTCCAGGAAGACCAGCCACTGGCCTGGGCTCCAGCAGCCATACAGGAGAAAGTTCTGGGCCTGGAGCTACCAGAGAAAGCAGCCACTCTTAACATCCTTTGACAATGTCAACATCCTAAAAGTAAATTTTTAAAAGCATGTATCTAACTTTTCTGTATTAATAAACAAACAAAATAAGTTACTACTACTTACCCACATTTTCATTCTATATTAGTAACTATACACATAAAAGTATATGAAGAGCTTAGGCTAGGTTCATTATAGTTGTTCTTATTTGGCAGTTTTTTAATCTGATTTTGCCAAATACTAGGTCATGCCTCTTCAAAACACATGGGTGTGATAAAACACTGCAAAAGTACATAGAAAAGTGGTAGTTTAAGCAGGACTTCTTTTGACTTCCTAAATAGATCAAACTAGTATAAAATTTCTTTTAAAATTATATGATGATAACAGTGTATTACACTGGCATTGTTTCTCAAAGTTTATGGATGAACAATCTAGATACACTACATAAAAAACCACTTTTCCAAATCCAGTGACTTGCATTATCTTGAAGCTTACCTATCTGGAAATCCAATGTATTCAACAGGGTACATGGAATGAAATTTTTTACCGTGCCTCTGAGAAGCAAAGCACAAAGCAAGAGGCTAAAACAGAAAACAAGACAGGAAATTTTAAGTCAGTTATTTGTGGTTAATTGCAGTATAAAAAAATTGTGATATAAAAGAGGTAGATAAGAAAATTGTTCTGCCTTGTAGCATCACTTTCTTTTTTTGCTTTGATAGCAAGTTATTCCACAGAATAGGCCAGACCCTGACAGCATCTTGTGTTGCTGTTGCATAATATCCCTTTCTCTGATTGTTATGATAGTGATAGGATTCCCCATGGAAAATTCCTTCCCTGAAGATCAGTTAAGGGCCTTAAAACAGCGCAACCCATAAACATCCTCACTGAGTCCAGGAAATATTTGCTAAAAGTTCTAATGGGAATTATTAAAACAGTTTTGAATAGATTAAACTAGCAGCACATTTACTGCAGGCCACAGAAATGACCCTAGGGCTTGATTTTTATCTTGTAAATTAAAATTTCAAAGGAGAAGGAAATTCCAAATAAGACATAAGAACTGAAAGGAGTTTGGCATTTTCAGTACTGAAAGAATGTTTATTGGATAGCCCAACTTTTAAAATTCTATATAATTTCTATAAATACAGAATCTTAAGAATGTAATAATCCACAGCAAGCTTTGTTAATATATTAACAAAATAAAACAAAATACTAATGTCAAGTACTTTATAATAGTCATGTAAATACATTTGACCATAAGTGTTTAAACTGAGAAAATTAATTGCTCCCCAAAGCATAAAGATAAAAATTATCTGTCAGAAATGAAGAAGCTGATTGGTTAATGTCAGTAATGTCACTAATCCTCATTCCATGCACACTGAAGCAAATTCTTCTACTCCTCAGTGAGAACAATGTCTTATGAAGACCTCATAATTGCTTTTGTAATTTCATATATACCAAAAGAATCACATTAATAATAAACTCTCCTTAAATATAAGTGCAAAGCACCGGTACCAAAGCCATATGCTTGGCCAGGCGTTTTAGTTTTATTTAAGACTCCAAGAGATTTTGCTCATGTGAACTCTTGCAAAGCCTTTTCGTTCTTTGATACCTTGAATCGCATAAAGACAACATGTTACAAGCATTTCCCAAGAGATTTCTTTTAGTGAGAAAATAGGTGTTTTGGCAAAAGGGTTTACAGGAATAACATACAACCAAGGAAAAGCATTACACTAGAGCACCAGCAAACACCAACCCCATACTTAGTGAAATGCCACTCATCGGTGTTAAGTCACCCACAAGAGGAAGAAAAGAGAGATTGAGAAAAGAAAGAAGTAAAGGAAGAGAGGACAGAAAAATAGTTACTGCCAAGAGATCACATGGTGCAGGTCCAGAGACAGAAGGCCAAACAAGATGGAGGCCCTGTGAGTCTCTGTTTATAGGGTTTGGCTACTGTGGCCAATCCCCCCAGGTGGGACACCTGGTTCACTGACCACTCAATGCCCTCCTAGCCAAAGTGAGGGGTGCCCCAGCCAATCAGAGGCTCCAGGGGGGCGTGGTGTGGGCAGGCTACCCAGCAGGCCTTCCTTGATTGACAGGTGCCTGTGGTAGTTTAGTCTAGGCCTTCCTTGGTGACCAGTTTGTAACCAGGAAAGTGCCCAGATTTACCCGGTATTCCCTACGATTTTTACGTAAGCCAGGGTATAAGAAGAAAGGAGGAGAGGCCTTTGCCCCTCTTTCCTTCCGGCGGCTTTGGAGGTGTGGGTTTCCCTGCTGTTGAGTCTGTCGGGTTGGAGAGTGAGGCCTGGTAAGGCCTTGCTGACCTTGGGAGATGGAGGTTGCTGGCGGTCGTTCCAGTGCGACTTTCTGTTGTCCCAAGGAGAGTAGTAAGATATTCTTTTGCTAATTCTTTTAGTTGCTAGATCTTGGGCTATTGATTGGGATATATATATATTTTATTTTGGTTTTGGTTTTTTTTCCCTTTCCCCTTTCCCTTTCCCTTTCCCTTTTGAAATTGTACATATATTTCGATTGTATATAACTGTAATATAAGTGTAAATATATTTATATATATTGCTTTATCTGCCTCTCTCTCGTTTTGGTTCTCTTAGTTTTTTTTCCCTCTTCTCCCTTGGTTTGGGGAGGGGAGTCTTGTGGTGAGGTTTGGGGACTTGGCAGGGAGCCAGCTTCAAACCATATCAGTGCCCTATGTGCTTTCTGTGCCATGTGCCTTCCGATCCTGGAGGCCATATTGGCCGCAGACCTTACCATGTAGACACCGGTGCTGGAGGCCCTCCCCCCCTACCTCCCCTGCTGACAAAATGGTTGATCCAGCACAATATTTAAGCAATCTAGTGAGATACGAATCCGGTTTCTCACAATAAGTTCCAGAATTTCATCCACCTCCAAATTAAAAAAAGATTGTATTTTCAGAATCACACATTCTTTCACAGCGATCTGTACTCAGTGTAGCCCTCAGCATTCAAAAGGCTAACAAGTCAACTGTACAGTTCAAGCTGCATGTTGTAGGCCAATTACAACTAATTTATCTGATTGCCTTCAAAGGGTGTCCTGGTTTCATCTGGGATAGAGTTAATTTTCTTCCTAATAGTTGGTACAGTGCTGTGTTTTGTATTTAGGAAGAGAATAATGTTGATAACACACTGATGTTTTAGTTGTTGCTAAGCAGTGTTTACCCTAAATCAAGGACTTTTCAGTGTCTCATGCTCTGCCAGTGAGTGAGATAATCATCTGTTCAGAGGGATGTAATGGAGCGTGGAATAAAGTGAAGACTACGTGGCCTCCCTCCATTCAAATCCCATCAGAAAAGGGGAACATTGTGGGACTTTGAAGATCATGAGACCATACAGTACCTGTCAGCCAAGGGAGAATCAAGGTGTTCTGCTGCTGAGCCAACAACCACGTCAAACCCACTCCTCAGGTGCCAAGCCATGACCACCACCCCCCCATTAGGTATGGGGAGAAAACTTTACACCAATCAGAAATAAAAGGTATTTATTACTAGAGCCACTCAAGCTCTACCTAAACACAAAGAAATAGTATAAAAGTAAATTGGAGATAGAGGGAAAATTGAGGAAGACTCCACTGAAACTGCTGGGGTCAGTCAATGGGCTGAACCTGTCTTCTCCCTCTGATAGGGATGCCTATTGGGTAAGAATTATACTTTACGCTCATTACCTATTGCTTTTAGGACTAGAGCTTGTGCTTGCTTAATATATATCAGTAGATTGCTTTAAAATATGTTTTTACAGCCAGACACTATCACCGACAACCACAAACCTTATTAAATTGTCACAATTTGTATTAATAAAGAGTGTTATTCCATAAAATGTTAGAGCGAGTCCTTTACAGGTGCTAGCAGTTGCCAGCAGCAGGTAACACTTTGGCAGGGCCTTCTGAGGGGTCTCCACACTGTTGGTTGAGCCCCCCGAAAAGAGCAGTACGATTACCCTCTGATCTTGTGAATCTGTTGGTGAAGGGTCTCATTACAAGGCACTGACAGACTGGTCAGACACAAGGGTCTTGACTTTCCTGGGGGCACCGACAGGCAAAATCCAAACTCCCCCCTTTGATGTGATGTTATTGTTGCTGTTACTGTTCGATTTCTTATCTCATTGCTGTTTCGAGTAAATGTTTCTTATCTCAACCTGTGATCTTTCCATTTGTGCCTCCAGTTTCCCTCTCCATCCCACCGCAGTGGGGAGGGGAAGGGAAAAAGCGAGGGAGTGAGAGAGCAGTGCATGGTTTGGAGAGTCTTGGGGGGGGCAGTGAATTGGGGAGTACCATTCCTAAACCACAACTGCCTCATTTGGCACCCAATGTGTTGCATCAAAAGACTGAGATAACAACATATCTGCCAGGAGCAAGTTGGAAACAAATTTGATCTAAGCATTTGTGTATTAGGTACGGAGCCACTGGTCACAATGTTGCTTGGTCTGTTCATATGGGTGTGGTACCTAACCCTGTATATATTCCCATATGTGCTCCGCAGGGGAATCTTTTTCAGAGCAGGAAGAGGGATCAGGATTGCTTTGTTGCTGCACTGTGATATCAGTTTATGACATGATAATGTCAAAGGCAGCGAGAGTCATTTGGGATGTGTATTCAGTGCTGCTCTCCTGCCCTTACCTTGGGTGCTACATTTGGGAGTCCACTAATAATCGTACCTAGTCTGCGGGGGGAACAGGGGAGGATGATTTTCCCGAGCTTTTCACCCCCTTTTCCTCCTTCAGGCCTGTTACAACAGCTTTTGAGAATTTTTAATTCCCTTTGGATGTTAAGGAAAGCATGTTCTTGTTGCTAAGTCTGCCAGGTCTCCTCAGTGCAATCCACAACATTTAGATTCAGCACAGAGATTTCTAGGATGGTGTGGCGGTTTCAGCCACCACAAAAATCCAAAATTCAATTTCTAGGCTTCCCCCACCCCTTTCCACAATTTTATCTCAACACCGAAGAGAAACTTTCAGGCAAGAGGCTTCTATAGGGGAAAAGGGGAAGAATATATACATTAATTTTACACAAATAAATATACTGTACAAGCTAAAAGCAACTATATATATAATATTATACACTTCTATCAGTCCTTTTAAGCTTTCTCCCTCAATTCAGTCCAGGAAAAAACTCTTCAGGCTGATAGGTACCCAGTCTCTCTCTCATGGGAGTGTTCGGGGAACCTGAACACTCCCCCCACCAACCTCCAGCTGTTTGCCGAAGTCCTTTCTTCCTCACAAAGTCCAAGAAGATAGTTCTGAGTCCTTTCTCCTTGGTTCCGTGCCATCTCTGCTGTGTGGTTCTCTCTCTCATACCTCATACCTCGGTTCCATAGGCTGCTGTAGTTCAGTGAGCTTATCACAGTACGCGTCCTGGAATCTCATTCCTCCTCTGAGTTTTTGGCTGTCCTGCGTTTTAATCACTGCAAGGGACATCCTCCGGGCCTCTCTGGTCCGTCTCCAATTTCACCTGGGGGGTTTTTTTCCCCTGGCACCGAGCTGCTTTCATTATCAGCCTGTCTCTTTTGGCTCAGCTTCAAAATACTAAGCCTCACATCCACTCCCACTTACAATGAGAGGGAAAAAGCCCCCACTCAGCTTTTGTTACAGGTGTTCGGTCCAGTTATGAACTGTCCCGAGCTCTGCAGTCTGGCTGGAAAGGGGGGAGGAAGAGGGCCTGGCCTCCTTGCAAGGAGCTTGCCTCTCTCTCTCCCTCTTACCTTCAGGTGTTGTGAATCCCTTCCTTCACAACACACACTCACTCCAATGCTGCCTCCAACCCTGGCTTAGGCAGAGTTGTGGGGCTGCAGGGTTCCCCTTCCCCCCCGGAGGGGGGAAGAAGGAGGCCCTGCCACCCCTGGCCTTCTCACACTCACACACACACACAGAAGACAGACACAGACCAATTGCCAACAACTTCCGGTGGTTGTGTATATATGATTTTTCAGCAGGAGCGAACAAGACGAGCGGTGATTGGCCCTCCAGGGAAAACTGCCCTGGCACCCAATCACCTCTAAGCCCCCCGGCTCCCAGGGGGGGCAATCTCAAACCATAACAGAGACCTGCCCTGAAGGTGGATAGTCATGAGTGGCATGAGGGAGAAAATGGGCCAGGTTTTGGAGAAATTCTCTGCTCTGATGGTTTGGAAGTTCACCACTGAACAACTACAGGACCCTGATAAAGTGACAGAATATTTGCAAGGAGAATGCTATGGCAACTCCAGAGTGGAGCAACTTATTGCAGTGTGCTGCGCCCTGGCTACTATTTATCAGACACTGCTCGTCACTAGACAGCACCCTCAGGGGGAGGAGGAGGAAAGCAGACCAACAGGCACCATGGCTACTCAAACTGCAGCTGAACCAGAGGAACAACCTGTGCCAGTAGCAGTCGTACCTCTACAGAAGAAATCCAAGACTAAATCAGTTGGCTTAGTGAGGGATGAAGAGGAAGCAAGGCCCTCAGAACAGGAGGAAGAGGCAGGGCCAGAGATAATCACCCAATCCTCGGGTAAGCTGCAAGATGTGCGAAAAGATTTCAGCCACCAGTCAAGTGAGCCCCTGGTGACTTGGCTGCTCTGATGCCGGGATATCACAGGCCATGATATGAAACTAGATGGTAGTGAAGCCAAGCAACTGGCACCCCTGTCCCAGGATGTGGGCATTGACAAGGGGATTGGGAAGAGGACAGAAACTCTCAGCCTCTGGAGACAACTCATGTGAAGCATGAGGGAAAGGTATTCTCTCAAGGATAACCTAGTAGTGAGCCCAAGGAGGTGGAATGCTATGGAGAAAGGTATCCAGTACCTGAGAGAATTAGCTGTGCTGAAGGTAATCTATAGGGATTCAAATAATGAGCAGTCCCCTGTAGATCCAGATGAGGTCCAGTGCACACACTCCATGTGGCAGAAGTTTGTACGGAGCACGCCATCGTCATACATCAACTCATTGGCATTGATGTCAATGAAAGAAGGAGAACAAACAGTGCTTCAGGTGACTACTCGACTCTGGCAATATGAAGATCATCTTTTTTCCTCCCTACTGACCTGCACCTCGGCTGTGGAAAGACTGTCCAAGACTGTGGACAAATTTGAAAGACTCAAGGAAGTTAGAGAGGAACTGTCCCATGCCCCATCAGTATGGACCAGAGTCTCTGCTATTGGGAGCAAGCATTACCCTGCTCAAGAGAGAGGGGACACACCACGAGTTAACCTGTGGTTTTACCTGCATGACGATGGAGGAGACATGAGGAAGTGGGATGGAAAACCCACCTCTGCCCTGCAGCACAGGTACGTGAGTTGAGAGGAAGAACAACCACCACAGGAAATTCTTCAAGCATAAATACTGCTCCAGTTGGCAAGTCCTCAGACAGAATAGGAGGGCTGATGTTGCTTCTGATCCTCTTGAAGGGACCTCCAGTTCATATTTACAGGAAGTGAGTAACAAGTACTATGACCAGAACTAGAGGGGCCCTGCCTCCAGCCAGGTGGAGGAAAGGGACAATTGGATCTATTGGACTGTGTGGATCCAATGGACTGGCACATCAGACCCACAAGAGTATAAGGCTGTAGTTGACACCAGCACACAATGTACCCTGATGCCACTGAGATATGTAGGGGCAGAATCCATCTCTATTTCTGGGGTAACGGGGATCCCAGCAGCTGACTCTACTGGAAGCTGAAGTGAGCCTGACTGGGAACAAATGGCAAAACCACCCCATTGTGACTGGCCCAGAGGCCCTGTGCATCCTTGGCATAGATTACCTCAGGAGAGGGTATTTCAAGGACCCAAAAGGGCATCATTGGGCTTTTGGGATAGCTGCTGTGGAGACAGAGGAAATTAGCTGAATACCTTGCCTGGTCTCTCAGAGGACCCTTCTGCTGTGGTACTGCTGATGGTTTGTGAGATCCTGGATCCAAATCTCACTGAATTATAGAATCATAGAATCAGCCAGGTTGGAAAGGACCTCTGAGATCATCAAGTCCGACCCTTGATCCACCACCGTGGTTACTAGACCATGGCACTAAGTGCCACATCCAGTCTCATCTTAAAAACCTCCAGGGATGGTGAATCCACCACTTCCCTGGGCAGCCCATTCCAATGCCTGATTACCCTCTCTGTAAAGAATTTCTTCCTAATATCCAACCTAAACCTCCCCTGGCACAGCTTAAGACCATGCCCTCTTGTCCTACTGCTGGTTGCCTGGGAGAAGAGACCAACCTCCACCTGGCTACAACCTTCTTTCAGGTAGTTTTAGAGTGATGAGGTCTCCCCTGAGCCTCCTCTTCTCCAGGTTGAACAGCCCCAGCTCCCTCAGCCTCTCCTCATAGGACTTGTGCTCGAGTCCCTTCACCAGCCTTGTTGCTCTTCTCTGGACCTGCTCCAGCACCTCAATATCCTTCCTGAACTGAGGGGCCCAGAACTGGACACAGTATTCCAGGTGCGGCCTCATCAGCGCTGAGTACAGGGGAAGAATCACTTCCCTGGTCCTGCTGGCCACACTGTTCTTGATATAGGCCAGGATGCCATTGGCCTTCTTGGACACCCGGGCACACTGCTGGCTCATGTTCAGCTTCCTGTCAATCCAAACTCCCATGTCCCTTTCTGCCTGGCTACTCTCCAACCACTCTGTCCCCAGCCTGCAGCACTGCATGGGGTTGTTGTGGCCAAAGTGCAGGACCCGGCACTTGGCCTTGTTGAACCTCATCCCATTGGAATCAGACCATCTCTCCAGCTTGTCCAGGTCCCTCTGAAGAGCCCTTCTGCCTTCCAGCAGATCAACACTTTTACTTTGCACCCGGGAGGCCACATGGTGCACAGCACAGGGGTCAACACTTCTTGTCCCAGGGGCCTTGGTTATACATCTGGTTTTGTGGGTTAAAACCAGTTTTTATCTGTATCATTGCATCTATTGTAATTTATTTTTTGTAAATTGTAACTTTGACTTATAATCTCTCTAGAGTTGGGTTCATTTCTCCCAACAGTTTTCTTTTAAACCAGCACAGGTTCCTCAGCAGGCAGCCATTGGAGACAATGAATGCCTGCCTTCCTGCTCATTGCCTCAGCTTTTATATCTGAGCTGACATCATATGGTATGGAATATCCCTTTGGTCAGTTTGGGTCAGCTGACCTGTTTGTGTCCCCTCCCAGGATCTTGCCCTCACTTGGGGAAGGAATGTTACAGTCCTGATGCTGTGCTCAGCAGTAGCCAAAACACTGGTGTGTTATCAACACCCTTCTAGCTATCAATGCAAAGCACAGCACTGTGAGGGCTGCTATGGGGAAATGAACTCCAGCTCAGCCAGACCCAATACACCAGTAAACTGTTCTTATCTCAACCCATGATCTTTACCTTTTGTGCCTCCAATTCTCCTCTCCAACCCACCACATCGGGGAGGGAGACCAAGCAGTGCATGGTTTTATTAGGAGCACTAAATTGGAGAATACCATTTCTAAACCACAGTGTTCTTGCAGGACAGAGATGCAACTGTCTTGGTGTCAGAGAGGGCCTAGGCACTCATTGCAGCTCATTTTGTGTTTAAGTCTCTACCCTTTCAGGGTCAGTTGCAACAACATCTATTGGGGCAACTGCCCTGTGGTGTGTTACCACCATGTCTGAGACTATTAGTGTCTCAATTTCATTTGAGGGCCACCTTTGATGCCCCCTTCTTTGCATCTTTCTGCACAAACTGCTGTGACTTGCTGACTGCCTTTGTTAGCTGCATTCACACTGGAACACTCCTACCTATTCTGGAACATATTTTCTTAACACAACTGCAGCCCTTGGAAATCCTGTGAATTTTCACTCAACTCCTGCTCAGATTTTAGCTAAAACACATCTCATCCTAAGGCTGGGAGCATCACCATTAGGTCAAAATGAGGGCAACGCATAGGCAGGACACAGTGGACAGGAAGGACTAAAGATCATTATGCAGCCATTACCACCTGCAGTCATAATCCTTGCATATTGATTGTCCAGCAGTTTCTTCAGAATCCATTACTAGTCCACTACATTTATGTGGCCTGCAAATGTTGCATTTAGTATTTCCAATAATACAACTTCTAAGAAAATAAACTCTGATCGATATGCTTTTACTTGGTATTTTTGATATGCCAGTTTTTTTCATTTTTATTAACAGTTCTACTAAGCACTGTGAGGCAGTGGCCTGCTCAACACTTCTATGTAGCATAGCATAGCATAGGATCTGATACTTCTGGAGAGGTGGAAAAGAGATATTTGTTTCAGTGACCAGGTGAGAGCCTTTTAACCTATTCCTTGTAAAAACATATTCCAAAGTCCCGTTATCTTGTAAAATATGTTGCTACAATTAGTCTAAATAAGTGTAACCTAATTTAGTGTATCTCAATAACTAAATCAGTGTATTGATCTGGTTGCAGGAGTTTAAAGCCCCATTAACAAGTTTGCTGGTGATACTACACTTAGAGGTGCTGGTGACTCTCATGAGGGACAAGAAGCCTTGCAGAGGGATCTAGATAGACTGGAGCATTGGGCAATCATCAGTGGCATGAAATTTAACAAGAACAAATGCCAGATTCTGCACCTGGGACAGTAACACTGGACACAAGTATAGATTGGGAGAGGAGAGGCTGAGGCTGGAGAGCAGCCCTGCAGAAAGGGATCTGGGGATGCTGGTTGACAGCAGGCTCAATCAGAGTCAGCAGTGTGCCCTGGCAGCTGTCATAGGTTTACTTGTTCTAAAAAAAAACAAGGGGGAGTTCTGGGGAGTTCTTTTTTTTCTTTCCCCTGCATTGCTGTAAAAGAAAGATGTTGAATGGGATAGGGTGGTTTGCCTTGGGTGATTGATTCACACAAAGGAACTAACCAGCAGATCCACATTCCAAGCTGATGGCCCTCCTAAGACTGCGGGGAGGGGTGATGAGTTTTTTTTTTTATTCCTTCTCCTCGGAAATGGGAGGCACTTCACTTTTGCCCTAACTCTGGGAAAGGTGTGTGTTGGAGGGGTCCGAGGTTCACTTTATTTTCAACCTGGTCATCTGGCTGTTTTCCGGCCCTGACTTGCCTCCGCTTTCCTGTGCCCTGGTCGCCCCCAGCCCGGATCTGCTTGGACTTCATCGGAGAGGCTTGACCCACCTGCAGAGGAACCTTTCTGGGAGGACGCCGCCCTTTCTCTCCTCCGCTCCCGTATTAGCAGTGTCGTGTGTCCATCAACGAAAGGGGGAAATCCCGGCCACAGCCAGCTGCAGACAGCGTGAGTTTAGTGGGAAAGAGCCTCCTTTTTTCCCTTTTTCCCCTTCCCCTTCTCAGTGGGGGAGGAAGATCTCAGCACCTGTGATTTTCATCTGGAATATGTCCTCAAGGATGCATTACTGCTCTAGCCTAAGCTGTTTCCTCTGGGGGTTTAAGGATAATGGCATCCATCCCTATGGAGAAACATAGGGGGGTATATTTGCCCAACCCTTCATCCATTTTCCCTTAGGATCCAATGCAATTGCCTCTGGGAAGTTTAAATTCTCCTTAGATGTCAGAGACATTTTACTTTTTGGGCTTTTCATGCAAGTTTGTGCCATTATGGTATACCTAATATATGAAGCTAGGGCCAAGAATTATCGAGAACGAGTCCAGAAGCCTGCCCCAGGGGTGAAAAAACCTCGAGTGGCATGGGTTATGGGAGGATATGGGTAAATTCCTAGAAAGTTGTTCAGCTCCTACAACATGGAAGCTCACCCTCAAAAGACTCCTAAACCCTACAAAAATAATGAAAGCCGTGAGGGAGAGAGGTCGTGATAGACCCATGGAGAGGTAGCTGGCAGCTGCATGTGGGGCTTTGGCCATTGCCTACCAGAAGTTGCTCGGTATGGTGCAGCACTTCCAGGGAAAAGGAAAAGATGAAAACAAAATGCCTGATACCATGGTGACTCAGGATAGGGCCAAATCAAAGGGACAGACATAGCCAATAGAGGTTGCCCCTATCCAGAAGAGGAAATATAAGACCAAATCATTTAGCCCAGTTGACGATGATGGGGAGGCAGGACCCTCACAGGCGGCTGCTCCAGAACCAGAAATCATCACTGAGTCCTTATCGTATAACAACCTCCAGAGCTTACGGACAGACATTATTCATCACTCGAATGAGCCCATTCTGGCCTAGATGATCCAAGTTTGGGACTCTACAGGTGATGTCAAAAACCTTGATGGTGGTGAAGCAAGGTTCTTGAGGTCTATTGCCCAGGATATGGGTATCAAGGAGGCGTTTGTGAGGGAATCGAAGTCCCTGTCTCTCTGGGCACGGCTTTTGGATGGTGTGAGGGAGAGGTTCATTTACAGAGATTCCTTGCAGGCACACCATTATGCAAAGGGCTGGAAGAGCATAGAGGAGGGGACCCTATGCCTGAGGGAAATGGCACTGTTGGAGGTACTGTTTGGAAGGGATGGGCAACCCAGCAACGATCCTGACAGGGTTAAGTGTACACCACAGATGTGGTGGAGCTTCACACATATGGGACCGTCCCCACACACCAGTTACCTGACATCATTACAGGCTGGGGAGAAGCGAGAGCCAGTGATGTCTATAATAAATAAACTTCGGTTGTATGATAGTATGATTGAAGGACCACTACAGGCCCACATCTCCACTGTAGAGACATTGATTAAGGACCTCAAGACACTAACTACAGAGGTGAAAGATAAAGAGGAGAGACTGAAAGAGAGGATTGAGGGCAACAGTTTCCATATGGCACCAGTGAGAACCAGACGCCCCCCAGCTAGAGAGAGCAGACAGACCTCACGAACCGAGTTGTGGTATTTCCTAGCTGACCATGGAGAAGACATGAGATGGTGGGAATGGAAACCTACCCGTGTCCTAGCAGCCCAAGTACAAGAGTTGAAGGAGAGAGAAAAAGGGAAGCCCGTGAGAGTAAGTGCAGTACCAGTATCTTATGGACAAGGATCTGACCTGCTAGAAGGTTCCTCCCATATGTATTCACAGGGAAAGAGCTGTGATTGCCCAACCAAGACCACTGTTAGAGGGGCCCTGCCTCTAGCCAGGTAGAGGCACGGGACAACCATGTCTATTGGACTGTGTGGATCCAATGGCCTGGCACATCAGACTCACAAGAATATCAGGCTTTGGTTGATACTGGTGCTCAGTGTACGTTAATGCCCTCAGGACATGTGGGACCAGAGACTATTTCCATTTCTGGGATGACTGGAGGGTCTCAAGAGTTGACCGTGTTGGAAGCTGAGGTGAACTTGACTGGGAAAGACTGGCAGAAACACCCCATTGTGACTGGTCCAGATGCCCCATGTATCCTGTGTAGGAGCCAAAACCCAGCTGTCAGCAGAAAGGAGCTTGATGGGTCAATGCAGTAAACCTTGGGCAACAGAGGCTGAGAGAAATCTCTTAATCAGAAGGACTGGACCTTCCTCACAAGACCTGTTGATGTACAACCATGTGGATTAACCTGGCTCCTGCAGCAGGATAAGGAAGGACTTTGAGATGAAGTTATCAATCCATGTTGAAACCCCTTTGTTTTCCTCCCCCCCATTTAATCCTGGTTCAGGGAAATATTAATCAGTTGTGTAACTGTAGCAGAAACCTGTGTAATCCTCTAGTTAACATAAAGCCATCCCCTAATTAACATAACTCATCCTCCTCATTAGCATGTCCAGCCCCCAAGACCCTTAAATTGCACTTGCGTGTTCAATAAAGTATTCCAGTTTTTTGCCCCTATATCTGGGATCATCTTAGCATTATTGGACCCTTACAATCCTCGGCATTGACTATCTCAGAAACAGGTATTTCAAAGACCCAAAGGGACATAGATGGGCTTTTGGAATAGCTGCTGTGGAGACAGAGGTGGCTAAGCAGTTGAATTCGTTACCTGGCCTCTCGGAGAACCCTTCTCCTGCGAATGCCAATTGCCATTACAACTGCGCATTGTCGGCAACACCTATAGATGGAATGAAGATTACGAACTCCTGACTTGGTGGACAGAAATCAGTTTATTATCCATCACTCAGGGTTTTTATATCATTCACTTTTCACTGGGAGTGGTTAAGCAATTTAAGACAGAGCACAGCTGCAAGTCACACTCACTCAGGCCAGCCTGTTCATACAAACAGCACATACAGAGACCTTGGAGTTTCAAGGAACTCCTTTTCACACCCACATATGGTAAGAATGGTGACCGCGGATTCTTTGCCCACCATGTCCACCCCAGCCCGGCGGCGGCTGATGCGCGACTTCAAGAGATTGCAAGAGGACCCTCCTGTGGGTGTCAGTGGTGCACCATCCGAGAATAATATAATGCAGTGGAATGCAGTTATATTTGGGCCAGAAGGGACACCTTTTGAAGATGGTACTTTTAAACTAGTAATAGAATTCGCCGAAGAATATCCACATAAACCTCCAACTGTTAGGTTTCTATCAAAAATGTTCCATCCAAATGTGTATGCGGATGGCAGCATATGTTTAGATATTCTTCAGAACCGCTGGAGTCCAACATATGATGTTTCATCTATTTTAACTTCAATTCAGTCTCTGCTTGATGAACCCAATCCAAACAGTCCAGCAAACAGTCAGGCAGCACAGCTTTACCAGGAGAACAAATGTGAATATGAGAAAAGAGTTTCAGCTATTGTGGAACAAAGTTGAAATGATTCGTAACAGCTGCTGTGTTACTCTCCATCCTCATAATCCTTGTGTACAATTTAACTCTCAGTAGAAAGGCTACCCGGTGTGGTGGGACCCTGACTCTGCCGAGGGTCTCCCCCCCCGCTCCCCGGGCGGCGTGGTGGGACCCTGGTTTGGTCCACAGCTGCAACCGCAGCGTGAGAGGGGATAGAGATGGGCAGCCCTGCCGGCAGTTGCTGCGCACCCGTGGAGAAGGAGAGGGCAGCTTCAGAGCACACAGAGGTTTGCTGTTCCAGGTTTGGGGGGGAAGGGGGAGGGGGGGGTACAGGGGAAAGGGGGGAGGGAAGAGAGGGGAGGGGTATCGAGCGGGCCATGGGGGTCCTCTGACTGGCAGGAGGGAGAGCAGGGCAATCCTGTATGAAGTGTCACAGGTGAGCAGTGCGCCTGAAGATAAGTGGTAACACAGTGGAGAAAGGATATGGTCAGGATGGGTAGTGGGGTTCCTTTAGAGTGATGGGAGTCCCAGCCAGACTGGGGCCTTGAAAGGCACTCCAGCCTTGAATGGGTATGGGGGCCAGAACGGTTGGTCGGTTTGTTTGTCTTTTTGTTTTTGGCTCACCTGCGGCTATTGCCCGGGTTCAACATGTTCTGGATATATTTGCTTTGCTTTGTTACGTCCTGAAAGGGTGGGCAGGACAAAGGGTTGTTCCTGGGTATCTCCTTATGATTGTATATAAATAGGTGACAGTAAAGTAGGAAATGAAAGACTTGCCCAAATCGTTCTAGCAGGAACGTAGCCTGTGTGCCCCTATGTGGTTGCGAGTTATGCTGGCGATGACACATGCCTTTGGTAGGGTCGCCCATGCCAGACAGGTCAAAACCATAGGACCAGATACACTACATTCTTGGGCAGGATGAGCTCGTTAGCCTTTCTGGCAGTCATCCTAGGAGAAGGACAACTCAAATCCCAAACCCGGGCAGATGGAGCTCGCTTAGCCCTGTAAGGCCATCCATCTAAGAGAAGGTCACTCTAATCAAACCTACGTCCTGAGGACCTCTCTGCCACCGTCCAAGCTTGCTCGACCCTGGCAGATGAACCTTAGGATTAAAGGGTGGGTTCAGTTCCGCGCATACTGCATCTCACCTAAAAAATCCATTGCGCAGGCTTGAAGGCTTTACCCACATGCAAAAAGCCCTGTAGTGACAGGCGAGGGTCAAAACGGCAGGTGAAAGGTGCACTGGAAGCCGCAGACCCGACCCTGCATGCAGACGGTTCAGGATATTGGTCATTTGAGACTGACCGGAGATGACAGTCTCTTGGGGCAGCACCCTGAACGACCAAGCAGCCTTTTCAAGGACAGCACTGCTTGCTCCACTCGGAGAGGGGCCTAGAAAAGGTGACCTAAACAAAGCTCATCTCCACCTTCACCCGGTTGGTTAACCGCAGACCAACGGGCATCTTCTTCCAATGCGGTCGCACAAAGAGCAAAAGACAAAGGCATGCACCTGCCTCCAAAGGTGTACCTAAATTAACTCTAGCATGTTGGAACATCAGAACCATGCTCGATTCTGCGGATAGCGGACGTCCTGAGCGTCGTTCTGCCCTAATTGCCCATGAGCTGGCTCGTCTCAACACTGACATTGCAACTCTCAGTGAAGTTCGCCTTCACGAGGAAGGCAGCCTCAGAGAACATGGTGCCGGTTGCACACACTTTTGGTCAGGTAAGCCAAGAACCGAAAAACATGTCTCAGGAGTTGGCTTCATGATCAAAAACTTTATTGTTCCTAAACTCGAAAATCTGCTGACAGGTCACTCTGACTGCATTATCTCCCTACGCCTTCCACTAAACAACAACAAACACATTGTCCTCTTTAGTATATATGCCCCAACTCTCCAAACCGACCCTGCTGAAAAAGATAAATTTTACACTGGCCTGCACCCCCTTACCCAAAAGGTGCCTGCAGATGATAAGATCATTATCCTTGGTGATTTCAACACCAGAGTAGGTAAGAATTTTGAAGCATGGAAAGGCATATTAGGCAAGCATGGTGTTGGAAACTGCAACGATAATGGTCGACTTCTGCTAGAATTCTGTGCGGAGCAAAAGCTCACCATCACTAATACTAACTTTCAGCAGAAAAATAGTCTGAAGACAACCTGGATGCACCCCAGATCTAAGCAATGGCACCTCATCTCTCTTGGTACGACGGAGAGATGTCCGTGATGTCCACCATACCCGCGTGATGCCCAGCGCAGAATGCCAAACAGACCATCGACTTGTGCGCTGTAAACTCAACTTCAATCTTAAGTTAAAACCCAAAAGGGGCAGTATCCCAAGGAGAAGACTCCAAGTTAACAATCTCCAATCAGCCACAGTAAGAGACAGATTCCAGGCAAAACTTCAAACTGGGCTCGAAAACCATTCTACACACTCTACAGATTCCTCCCCTGAATCAATTTGGCACCATATTAAAAACAGCATCCTGCAATCCTCTGAAGAATCCTTAGGGTTCTCTCTCAAGAAGATTAAGGACTGGTTTGATGAAAACAATCTAGAAATCCAGGAATTGTTGAGGAAGAAGAGAATCGCCCACCAAGCACACCTCACACTGCCATCCTGTCATGCAAGAAAAATAGCCTTTCGTATTGCATGCAGCAAGCTCCAACAGAAACTCTGTGACAACCAGAAAAAGTGGTGGATCGATCTAGCTTGAAAAAACTCAATTATGCGCAGATAGGGGTGATCACAAAGGATTCTATGAGGCCCTGAAAACAGCATACGGGCCTACATACCAAGTCCAAAGCCCTCTACTCAGCGCTGATGGTCAAACGCTTTTAACAGATAAAACCTCCATTCTGAATCAATGGTCTGAACACTTTCAGACTCTTTTCAGTACCAACCGTGTAGTACAAGACTCAGCAATTCAGTCCATCACACAACAACCGGTGAAATACGAATTGGATACTGCCCCCACTTTAGGAGAAACCCTCAAGGCCGTACAGCAGGTGAAAATCGGCACGGCAGATGGGGTTGATGGAATTCCACCCGAAGTCTGGAAACATGGGGGCCTTGCACTCCATGCTAAATTTCATGACTTTGTGGTGCGCTGTTGGGAACTAGGCAAACTACCTTCAGACCTTCGTGATGCAGTCATCATCACCTTGTATAAGAAGAAAGGTACTAAATCAGACTGCTCAAATTACCGTGGTATTACTCTGCTCTCCATTGCTGGCAAAATCCTGGCAAGAATACTCTTGAACAGACTAATACCCGCTATAGCAGAAGGAATTCTACCTGAAAGTCAGTGTGGTTTCAGAGCCAACAGGAGCACCACAGACATGGTATTTCTTCTCAGACAACTGCAAGAGAAGTGTAGGGAACAGAACAAAGGTCTCTATGTAACCTTTGTCGACCTCACTAAGGCTTTTGATACTGTGAACAGAAAAGGTCTATGGCAGATTTTGGAATGCTTAGGATGTCCCCCCAAGTTCCTTAAAATGATCATCTCACTCCATGAGGATCAGCACGGCCAAGTCAGATATGGCAATGCACTTTCCGAGCCCTTTCTAATAAAGAATGGTGTGAAACAAGGCTGCGTTCTAGCACTAACCCTATTCACAGTCTTTCTCAGCATGATGCTCCAAAGGGTCACAGCAGACCTCAATGATCAGGACGGTATCTACATTCGTTACCGTACTGATGGAAGCCTATTCAACCTAAGGCGACTGAAGGTCCACACTAAGACCTTAAACCATCTTGTCCGGGAGCTGCTTTATGCTGATGACACCACCCTTGTTGCACACACAGAAGTAGCTCTGCAGCGTTTAACATTCTGCTTTGCAGATTCTGCTGAGCTCTTTGGGCTGGAAATCAGCTTAAAGAAGACAGAAGTTCTCCATCAACCAGCACCTCAGGAAGTCTTCCTTCATCCCCATATCACCATTGGCGAATCAGAGCTCAAATCAGTTCAGCAGTTTAATTATCTCGGTAGCCTCATCTCCTCGGATGGTAAGATTGACGGAGAGATAGACAACAGGTTAGCAAAGGCATACAGTACCTTCGGAAAGCTTCATAAAAGAGTTTGGTGAAATAAACACCTGAAGAAAAGTACAAAGATCAGTGTTTACAGAGCCATAGTGCTGTCTACTCTCTTATACGGATCTGAATCATGGGTCATCTACGGCCACCACCTGCGTCTCCTAGAATGCTTCCATCAGCACTGCCTCCGTACAATCCTAAACATCCACTGGTCAGATTATATGACCAATACATCTGTTCTAGAACAAGCAGCAGTCACAAGTATTGAGGCCATGTTGCTGAGAACACAACTGCGTTGGGCAGGGCACGTCTCAAGGATGAAGGACCACTGCCTCCCTAAGATCCTGCTTTATGGTGAACTTGCCACCGACTGCCGCAAGAGAGGAGCCCCAAAGAGGAGATACAAGGACTCCCTGAAACAACATCTCAGCCTTGGCCATATTGATCATCATAACTGGTCTACTCTGGCCTCCAATCGGGAGGCCTGGAGACACACCATCTATAATGCTGCTGATGCTTTTGAGAAAGAACACAGGATCACCCTTGTGGAGAAAAGACAACACAGAAAGAATCGTGCCTTGCAGAATATACCATCTAAGGAGTCTTTCTGCTGTGCCTTTTGCAATCGGTCATGCCTATCTCGTATTGGCCTTTTTAACCACCAACGCGCTTGCAGCAAATGTGGGTAGAGCCCTTCCCAAATCTTCGTTCGTGAAGCCTAGCCATGATGAGTTCTTCCTGTCTTAAAAACCAAGGCTGCTTTTGACACTGCTTTTCTTGACTATTCACCATTAATGTTGACACACAGCTAACATAAAACAGATTGTCTTCAAAAACAAAAGAAAGGAGGACAGCACAGGCTGATTATGAGTTTATGCAGTGTATAAAAAGTAAGGTATATATGTTTGTCATGTTTTTCAGAATACAAAATATTGCAGGGTTGGTCTGACCTTAGTGGACAGTAAGTCAGCAACACACAGAGCTGCAAAGAAATGTTTGGTTTAATCAAATGCTTGCTAGCACTCTGTATAGATTTAAAGATCTATATGAGCATTTTGTAAATGATGGATTAAATAATGGACTGAAGCCTATGTGGTTGTATGCCTATTGCAAAGGTTTTACAAAGAAGGGAAAGCCTCACTTCCTTTGAAGTTATTACATGGTGGTGTACAATATGTTGTAACTAATGCAGACAACAAGTTGAAGAAGCATAGGTGATCTGACTCAATCCATCACCATCAGAAGCTACCTACTAGATGTCACTATGCATCCAAGTTCGTAAATTTTGTTAATCTGAGGGTCACTACCAGACCTCAAAATTTCTTCTACATACAGGGAACCTTAAAGTCACTTAAATGTAATACATTGTTTACTATAGTTCCCTAGTCACATGTAGCCCATAAGGTGGCTCTGAACCTCAGTCCTCACTTAAAATAGTAGAGCACAAATCTGTATTTAGGACACTGCTTGTAGTGGGTTGACCCTGGTCGGATGCCAGGGACCCACTAAAGCCGCTCTCTCACTCTCCCTCTGCAAGTGGACAGAGGAGAGAGAAAAAAAAAAACAGCTAAGGATTCATGAGTTAACAGCTGGGAGAGGTCACTTATTACCTTCACAGGTAAAACAGACTCAAAGTGGGGATAGTACTTAAATTTATTACTAACAGAATAAGAGCCAAAGAGTTAGAAATAAAACAGTCTTAAAAACACCTTCTCCCCACTCCTCCTTCCATGTTCTCCCTCCTCCCCCCCAGTGGTGCAGGGGGATGAGGAATGGGGGTTGCGGTCAGTTGTTGTTTCTGCCGCTGCTCAGGGAGAGGAGTCCTTCCCCTGCTCCCGTGGGGTCCCTCCCATAGGAGACAGTCCTTGATGGACCTCTCTAGCGTGAGTTCTTCCCAAACTGCTGTCCCGTGGGTCACTCCTCCATGGGGTGCAGTCCTTCTCTGGAGGTGTCCCAAATGCAGAGCAGCCAGGTCAATATGGGCTTGTCTTGTCATCGAGCGAGATCTTTTCACAGATTACGCAGCACGTCTAAGGACAGGGACTCAGTAATGATCTCGGGCTCTGATTCCTCCACTGGTTGTGAAGGCCCTGGTTCCCTGTCCTCATTAACCAGGCATACCAACTTAGTTTTATACTTTCTCTTTTGCACAGGGGCAACTACCACTGGCTGTTGCTGGCCTTCTGGTTTGGCTGGAGGTTGGGTGATCGTGATATCAGTTGGTTTTCCCGTTGCACTGTTTTCCTTCCCTTCTGACTGTAGGTGGTGGTGTACAGTTAAGACCATGGTACCATAAGCATTGGCCAGGGTCCAGCACATTGCAATGAGTTGGCTCTTTCTGGAACTGATGGAGTGGTTTTCTCTCAAGCACTCTGCCACCTTACTAGGGATCTGTGTTTGGTCAGGAGGGAGGTTCCAAACTATTGGGTCAGAATATTCCTTCAAAACTCAGCCTATCTCTTTCCACTCCCCCATCCAATCAGGGTGGTTCATGTGACTATGCTATAGCAAATATACTGGGAATGTTGCTGTCCTAGATTCTTAAGTACGTTAGATTCGTAAGTTAGTCTTGTGAGTTACTGTTGTGCTATAGTAAATTCTATAAAATCTTTTGCTAAATTGTTTAAATTAGGCTATTGTTTCACTGCTGTTAAGTGCTGTTAAAACCTTTAGTCCTAAACCATTGGTCAAGTCTGGGGTTAAGTTTAGAAAGATGGTTTACTCTGAACCTTGTGACTGAATGGGAGGGTCTTCCTTATTCCTTTTTATCCTTACCCTTTCCTATCCTTACCCTTCCCCCTTCCCCATCCCTGTAGATAATTTTTGAGTTGATTTTGGTTTTATATTGATTGATTTTACATTTTAATTTGCTTTTTCTCTTTGTACTTTAACCATCTAGTAAGTAGTAGAGTGAACCTTGCCAACGAACTTTGTTGTGCTTTCGCTTTCATATTAAACCTGTTATTGCTGATACCTTTGCCAGTGATTCTTTAAGCAACCTAAAACATTCATTTGTGACAAATTGGTGTAGTTGGCAGGATGGCGAGCGATATCACTGACTACTTACAAAAGTATGTGTATTGCATTTGTGTGGCCAGGTTTTGGTAGTGAGTGGATACAGCGGTGGCTTCTGTTAGAAGCTACTAGAAGCTTCCTCCATGTCCGGTAGAGCCAACACCAACCAGCTCCAGGACAGACCTGCCACTGGCCAAGGCCAAGCCAATCAGGAATGATAGTAATGCCTCTGGGATAACATATTTAGGAAGGAAAAAAAGTTATCGTGCAGATGAAATTGCGAACAGAGAAGAGTAGAATGAGACCATGTGAACAACTCTGCAGGCACCAAGGTCAGTGGAGAAGGATAGGGAGGAGGTGCTCCAGGCACCGGAGCTGAGGTTCTCCTGCAGCCCATGAACGTCAATGGAAGTGCAAAGATCCACCTGCAGCCCATGGAGGAGACTTACACTGGAGCAGGTGGATGCCTGAAGGAGACTGTTGAGCTGTGGGAAGCCTGTGCTGGAGCAGGGTCCTGACAGGGACCTGCTGACCCTTGGAGAGAGGAGCCCAAGCTGGAGCAGGTTTTCCTGGTAGGACTTGTGGCCCTGTGGGGGACCCACGTTGGAGCAGGCTATGCCTGAAATACTGCACTTTGTGGAAAAGTGGCCCACGTTGCAGCAGTTCATGCAGAACTGTTTCCTGTGGGAGGGACCTCACTCTGGAGCAGGGGAAGGACTCCTCTCTCTTGGCAGTGGCAGAAGCAACTTGTGATGAACTGACCATAACCCCCATTTCCTGTCTCCCTGTGCTGCCAGGGGGAAGAAGGTAGAACTTGGGAAGGAGGGAGGGGTGGGGGGACGGTGTTTTTAAGATTTATTTTACTTCTCATTATCCTGCTCTGATTTTGTTAGTAATAAATTTAATTAATATCCCCACTTTAAGTCTGTTTTCCCTGTGATGGTAATCAGTCAGTGATCTCTCCCAGTCCTTATCTCAACTCATGAACCCTTCGTTAGATATTCTCTCCTCTGTCCAGTTACAGAAGGGAGTAATAGAGCAGCTTTAGTGGGCACCTGGCAGTCAGTCAGAGTCAACTCACTACAGTCTTTTTGGCGAGCCATGCGGGAACCCCCACATTGAGCACCAAAAAAGACTGTGGTGGGTTGACCTTGGCTGGATGACAGGTGCCCACTAAGCTGCTCTATCACTCCCCAGCCAGACAGGGGAGAGAGAGAATAAGATAGAAAACGACTTGTAGGTTGACATAAGGCAGTTTACTAAAGCAAGAGCAAAAGTTTGTGCGCAAACAAGCAAAGAGGAAAATAACAAGTTTTTTTCTCTACTTCCCATAAGCAAGAGGTGTTTGACCGCTTCCTGGGAAGCAGGGCTTCAGCACAAGTAGAGGTTGTCCCAGAAGGCAAACACTGTAAATAATGAATGCCCTCTCTTCCTCCTCCTTTCCTTAGCTTTTATATCTGAGCTGACCTCATATGGTATGGAATATCCCTTTGGTCAGTTTGGGTCAGCTGGCCTGGTTGTGTCCCCTCCCAGGATCTTGTCCCCCCATTCCCCTGCCCCTTGATGGGAAGGGAGGCAGGGAGGAATGTTGAGAGACAGCACTGATGCTGTGCCAGCACTGCTCAGCAGTAGCCAAAACACTGGTGTGTTATCAACACCTTTCCAGCTACCAATGCAAAGCACAGTACTGTGAGGGCTGCTATGGGGAAATGAACTCCAGCTCAGCCAGACCCAATACAGCATTAAATAAGTTCATCCAAGTCCTAAGTTCTCTGTCAGATGGACTCAGGATAAAATGCTGCAGAAATTTAGGTGTGCACCTTCCCAATATGGGAAAGACTGGGTTAAAAATCTTGGAGAGATAAGATCATAGAGCCTATTGATCAGTGTTTAACAAAACAGAAACTAAAAGCTGGAAAAGGGAAAGGAATTTTCTGTGATGTATTAAGTGCTTGTCTATCTTATGTACAACAAGAGACTAAAGAATCCCTGCCTCCAGAAAAAATGCAGGTGTGTAATATGCAGTGATTTGATACAAAAACAATGTTTTCATCATTTCAAAAGCATCATTGGGTTTTGAAAAAGGAATTAAAGAAAAAATGGAAATCCACATAAATTCCCTTATAGCAGAAACCAGAATTCCCTCTCTGGGAATGGCTAGTCAAATTCACAAATTAACCCGATATGAGGATTCTGAACGTTTGGGATGATAGTGATGAGAATTTTATTGCCACCTCTGACCCTCTCCTTGACTTTTTCCGTTTACAACCATTAAGACTGAAGTTACTAACAAGGGCAAAAGGAAATTTGTACGGCAGTGCATGCAATTCCCTGGTCTGCAGAATTGGTTAAATTGCAGGACAAGTATTCCAGGCATTTGGGACAATCTGAGACTGGATATGTGTGGCAAGTCTCTCTGACCAGGGTAGATTGGATTTTACAGAGTGAGGAAGAAGCAGAAGGTTATTGGGATCCTGGCATGTTTTTAACCACCACTCCCAGACATCATGATTATTCTTTAACTACACAAGTGGTATATTGGGCAGGAGGAATAGATCTGCAGGATAGGGGAGATGCACTGGCTATTAAAACTACTGGATTCTCTGATTGTGTGGCTTCTGTGCAAGATGAAATACAGGAGATTCGTGTTCAAAATGCCACAGCTTCTGAGCATCCCATGGCAAAAATTCCTGTCTGGTTTCCTGGGGAAAAACAGTTAACTAAGGCTGAAGCACTTGTGGGAGCCACCCAAAAAAACCTTTTAGGATTTGATTTACTTTGTGGGCAAACCTGGAAACTCCTGGATGGAACTTTATAGGCTTTTACAGTGAAAGGCACCGGGTTGTCAGGAATACAAATAGAATCTGAAAGAATTTAGAAGAATTCAGGCTCTGAAGAATTTATCAGTCTATTAGAGACATCAATACCATTGCCGCCTTCTAAAATTACTGATGAAAAACAGTACCCCCTGCCAACAGCAGCACTTACAGGGACTGATGGGGTGGTGGCAGATTCGGAAAAAAGGGGCATCGTTAAAAGGACTCATTTGCCTTATAATTCACTAGTGTGGCCAATACAGAAGTTGATGGGGGCAGTGGTGTTTTACAGTTGATTGCTGACAATTAAATGTTAATACTGCATCATTAACTGCTGCACAGATTCTGCAGATTCCTCTCCTGAAACAATTTGGCAGCATATTAAAAGCAGCATCCTGCAATCCTCTGAAGAATCCTTAGGGTTCTCCCTCAAGAAGAACAAGGACTGGTTTGATGAAAATAATCAAGAAATCCAGGAATTGTTGAGGAAGAAGAGAACTGCCCACCAAGCACACCTTGCACTGCCATCCTGTCACGCAAGAAAAACAGCCTTTCGTCTTGCTTGCAGCAAGGTCCAACAGAAACTCCGTGACATCCAGAACAAGTGGTGGACCGATCTAGCTGCAAAAACTCAACTATGTGCAGATACAGGGGATCACAAAGGATTCTATGAGGCCCTGAAAACAGCATACGGGCCTACATACCAAGTCCAAAGCCCACTACTCAGTGCAGATGGTCAAACACTTCTGACAGATCAAACCTCCATCCTGAATAGATGGTCTGAACACTTTCAGACTCTTTTCAGTACCAACCGTGTAGTACAAGACTCAGCAATTCAGTCCATCACACAACAACCGGTGAAATACGAATTGGATACTGCCCCCACTTTAGGAGAAACCCTCAAGGCCATACAGCAGGTGAAAATCGGCACGGCAGCTGGGGTTGATGGAATCCCACCTGAAGTCTGGAAACATGGGGGCCTTGCACTCCATGCTAAATTTCATGAGCTCGTGGTGCGCTGTTGGGAACTAGGCGAACTACCATCAGACCTTCGTGATGCAGTCATCATCACCTTGTATAAGAAGAAAGGTACTAAATCAGACTGCTCAAATTACCGTGGTATTACTCTGCTCTCCATTGCTGGCAAAATCTTGGCAAGAATACTCCTGAACAGACTAATACCCGCTATAGCAGAAGAAATTCTACCTGAATCTCAGTGTGGCTTCAGAGCCAACAGGAGCACCACAGGCATGGTGTTTGTTCTCAGACAACTGCAAGAGAAGTGTAGGGAACAGAACAAAGGTCTCTATGTAACCTTTGTCGACCTCACCAAGACTTTCGATACTGTGAGCAGAAAAGGTCTGTGGCAGATTTTGGAACGTTTAGGTTGTCCCCCCAAGTTCCTTCAAATGATCATCTCACTTCATGAGGATCAGCACGGCCAAGTCAGATATGGCAACACACTTTCTGAGCCCTTTCTAATAAAGAATGGTGTGAAACAAGGCTGCGTTCTCGCTCCTACCCTATTCACAGTCTTTTTCAGCATGATGCTCCAAAGGGCCACAGCAGACCTCGATGATCAGGACGGTATCTACATTCGATATCGTACTGATGGAAGCCTATTCAACCTAAGGCGACTGAAGGCCCACACTAAGACCCTAAACCATCTTGTCCGGGAGCTGCTTTACGCTGATGACGCTGCCCTTGTTGCCCACACAGAAGCAGCTCTGCAGCGTTTAACATCCTGCTTTGCAGATGCTGCTGAGCTCTTTGGGTTGGAAGTCAGTTTAAAGAAGACAGAAGTTCTCCATCAGCCTGCACCTCAGGAAGTCCTCCATCATCCCCACATCACCATCGGCCAATCAGAACTCAATTCAGTCCAACAGTTTAATTACCTAGGCAGCCTCATCTCCTCAGATGGTAAGATTGATGGGGAGATAGACAATAGGTTAGCAAAGGCATATAGTGCTTTTGGAAAACTCCATAAACGAGTATGGCGTAATAAACACTTGAAGAAAAGCACCAAGATCAGTGTTTACAGAGCCATAGTGCTGTCTACTCTTTTATATGGTTCCGAATCATGGGTCATCTACTGCCACCACTTGCGTCTCCTAGAACGCTTCCATCAACGCTGCCTCCGTACAATCCTGAACATCCACTGGTCAGACTATGTGACCAATACATCTGTTCTCGAACAGGCAGCAATTACAAGTATTGAGGCCATGTTACTGAGAACGCAGCTGCGTTGGGCAGGGCACGTCTCCAGGATGAAGGACCACCGCCTCCCTAAGATCCTGCTCTATGGTGAACTTGCCACTGGCTGCCGCAAGAGAGGAGCGCCGAAGAAAAGACTCAAGGACTCCCTGAAGCAACAACTCAGCCTCGGGCATATTGATCACCATAACTGGTCCACTCTGGTCTCTAATCGGGAGGCCTGGAGACACACCATTTATAACGCTGCTGATGCTTTTGAGAAAGCACGCAGATTCACCCTTGAGGAGAAAAGACAACGCAGAAAGAATCGAGCCTTGCAGAATATACCACCTAAGGAGTCTTTCTGCTGTGTCTTTTGCAACCGGGCTTGCCTTTCTCGTATTGGCCTTTTTAGCCACCAACGCGCTTGCAACAAATGTGGGTAGAGCCCTTCCCAAATCTTCGTTCGCGAAGCCTAGCCATGATGAACTGCTGCAGTTCCAAACATTGCCAAGATAGTGATGCCTTGGAATTTTTAGGATTTTTAGCTTTTTGTTGATTTTAAAGTAGCTGTGAAGTAAATATAGATTTTAGTATAATTGTATAGTCTCTCACACTTTAGAATGGTAGTTAACACTCACTAAACCCTATTTCCCCATTTCATATTGAATTTTCTAAATTCTTTAGGCTGGTTTAGGCTCCTTTTTAAGGCAGAACTGTAGTAAACACCTTCTGTTTAAGAACATTTGCACCCCAGGCCTGAACAACAAGATACCATCATAGTCAAAGCAACCTTCAAGCCTGGAACCTTGGTCCAAAGACAGTATGTGCCGTGTAGAAGGGGAAGAAGAGGAAGAAAGGGGTCTTGGGATCCCCTGACTCAATTCCGAAGAGGCGTGCCAGGGGGCAGATCTGGGGAGGATCTGGAGGGTGGATAGTTCTGGTTTGGGTGGATAATACGATAAAATTGTAGAACCACTGGACACAGTGCACGTGCCTTTTCTGTACTCCCGTGGCCAGAAGGCCTTCATTAAAGACCTGTTCTCTATCTTATCTCTACTAAATTCGCCTGGTGAGTCTTTTGTTGGCTCCTGATTTTAAGGCAACAATAAAGACACTGATACAGGGTTCTGCTCATACTTGGATGGCTGTCCAGGATGTTAAGGACATGTTTCTCATGACTCCTCTACTTGAACAGGATAAAGCACAATTTGCCTTTACATGGAGAGGGATCCAATATACCTTTAACAGGTTCCCTCAGGAATATGAACTGTCACCCACAATTGCTCATGCGGCACTTGCTGAATTTTTACAGACAGTCTCACTTCCCTCAGATGTGAAATTGTACCAATATATAGATGATATTCTAATTGGAGGAGATTCCCATGAAAAGGTGGGGGAATCAGCAGAATGAGAAGCATTGCATGAAGTAGAAATTGAAATTACACATGAAAAATGTCGAGGACCAAGTAGAGAAGTAAAATTTCTGGTGGATAGGGGAAGTGGTCACAGCACCAAGCCTGGCAGTATTTTATATGATCATCATGGCTAGGCTTCGCGAACGAAGATTTGGGAAGGGCTCTACCTACATATGCTACAAGCACGCTGATGGTTAAAAAGGCCAATGCGAGATAGACAAGTCCGGTTGCAAAAGGCACAGGGGAAAGACGCCTTAGGTGGTATCGACAAGACACGGTTCTTTCCACATTGTCTTTTCTCCTCGAGAGTGATCCTGTGTGCGTTCTCAAAAGAAGCAGCAGCGTTATAGATAGTGTGTCTCCAGACCTCCCAATTGGAGGTCAGAGTAGACCAGTTATGTTGATCAATCTGGCCAAGGTTGAGATGTTTCAGGGAGTCCTTGTATCTCCTCTTTGGGGCTCCTCTCTTGCGGCAGCCAGTGGCAAGTTCACCATAGAGCACAATCTTGAGGAGGCGGCAGTCCTTCATCCTTGAGACATGTCCTGCCCAACGCAGCTGTGTTCTCAGCAACACGGCCTCAATACACATAAGTGCTGCCCGTTCTAGAACAGACGTCTTAGTTACATAATCTGACCAGTGGATGTTTAGGATTGCATGGAGACAGTGTTGATGGAAGCGTTCTAGGAGTCGCAGGTGGTGGCGGTAGATGACCCATGATTCGGAACCATATAAAAGCGTAGACAGCACAATGGCTCTGTAAACACTGATCTTTGTACTTTTCTTCAGGTGTTTATTTCGTCAAACTCTTTTATGGAGTTTTCTGAAAGCACTATATGCCTTTGCTAACCTGTTGTCTATCTCTCCGTCAATCTTACCATCCAAGGAGATGAGGCTACCTAGGTAATTAAACTGTTGGACTGATTTGAGTTCTGATTTGCCAATGGTGATATGGGGATGATGGAAGACTTTCTGAGGTGCAGATTGATAGAAGACTTCTGTCTTCTTTAAGCTGACTTCCAGCCCAAAAAGCTCAGCAGTCTCAGCAAAGCAGGATGTTAAACGCTGCAGAGCTACTTCTGTGTGGGCAATGAGGGCATCAGCATAAAGCAGCCCATGGACAAGATGGTTTAAGGTCTTAGTATGGGCCTTCAGTCACCTTAGGTTGAATAGGCTTCCATCAGTACAATATTGAATGTAGATACCGTCCTGATCATCGAGGTCTGCCGTGGCCCTTTGGAGCATCATGCTGAAAAAGATTTTGAATAGGGTTGGTGCAAGAACGCAACCTTGTTTCACACCATTGGTTATTAGAAAGGTCTCAGAAAGTGAATTGCCATATCTGACTTGGCCGCGCCGATCCTCATGGAGTGAGATGATCATTTTAAGGAACTAGAGGGGGCATCCTAAACGTTCCAAAATCTGCCATAGACCTTTTCTGCTCACGGTATCGAAAGCCTTGGTGAGATCAACAAAGGTTCCATAGAGACCTTTGTTCTGTTCCCTACACTTCTCTGGCAGTTGTCTGAGAACAAACACCATGCCTGTGGTGCTCCTGTTGGCTCTGAAACCACATTGGCTTTCAGGTAGAAGTTCTAATATAGGGCAGGGCCAGGAGTTGAACTCAATGATCCTTGTGGGTCCCTTCCAACTCAGCATATTCTGTGATTCTGTGATAGCAGACAATGTGGCAGTTCCTCCAGAGACTTTAAGAAAATAGAATGAATACAGATGCCTCAGTCAAAGAAAGAAATACAACAGTTAATGGGAACTTTAGTATATTGGAGGATATCAAAAGGTGGATGAATTAACTGAAATCAGGGAGATAAAACCATAAGACTCCTTAAATCAGGAATGGTATCAATTGGGAGAATGGTTACATCAGAAATTAGGTCACAGTGGTAAAGAAGCCCTTTATTTTGCTTCACAGAGCAAAGGCTGATCCCTACACAGGAAAACTTGTAGTGGGTTGACCCTGACCAGATGCCATGTACCCACTAAAGCCACTCTCTCTCTCCCTCTGCAAGTGGACAGAGGAGAGAGAAAAAAAAAACAGCTAAGGATTCATGAGTTAACAGCTGGGAGAGGTCACTTACTGATTACCTTCACAGGCAAAACAGACTCGAAGTGGGGACAGTATTTAATCTATTACTAACAGGATAAGAGCCAAAGAATGAGAAATAAAACAGTCTTAAAAACACCTTCCCCCCACTCCTCCTTCCTTCCATGTTCTCCCTCCTCCCCCCCAGTGGTGCAGGGGGATGAGGAACGGGGGTTGCGGTCAGTTGTTGTTTCTGCCGCTGCTCAGAGAGAGGAGTCCTTCCCCTGCTCCCATGGGGTCCTTCCCACAGGAGACAGTCCTTGATGGACCTCTCCAACATGAGTCCATCCTTCGGGCAGCAGTTCTTCCCAAACTGCTGTCCCATGGGTCACTCCTCCACGGAGTGCAGTCCTTCACGAATGAGCTGTACCGATGTGAGTCCCCCACGGGCCACTAGTCCTACCCGGGAAAAACCTGCTCCAGCGTGGGCTTCCCTCTCCACGGGCTGCAGGTCTCTGGCAGGACCCTGCTCCATCTTGGGCCTCCCACGGGGTCACAGACTCCTTCATGCATCCACCTGCTCCAGCATGGGCTCCTCCATGGGCTGCAGGTGGGTCTCTGCACCCTGATGGTCCTCCATGGGCTGCAGGGGCACAGCTGCTCCACCATGGTCTGCACCACGGGTTGTAGGGACCTCAGCTCCAGCAGCTGGAGCACCTCCTCCCCCTCCTTCTGCACTGACCTTGGTGTCTGCTTTGTTGTTCCCATGTTCTCACTCCACTCTTCCCTGGCTGGAATTCTTTCTGCGCAACAGCCTTCTGTTCTTAAATATGTTATCACAGTAACTTTACTATTGCTCCTAATTGGCTTGGCCTTGGCCAGCGGCAGGAAGTCTGTCCTGGAGCTGGCTGACATTGGCTCCACAGGACAGGGGAAGCTTCTAGCAGCTTCTAACAGAAGTCACCCCTGTAGCCCCCCCTGCTACCAAAACCCAACCACAGAAACCCACTACACTTGTGAAACTCTTCTTACAGAATGTAAGAACTGTGCCTATGACTGATTAAACCTTGTGGACCACTTGCTTGGGAAGCTACCGATAGTAGTGGTGCAAAGCAGAGAATTGGTGCATGGTGGATTTTTCTTTCTTTTTAATGGGGTAACTTGTCCAGGCAAACCCTGCCCAGACTTCTATTATTGTACTTCTTCAGGAATGATACCGGGAATAATGCCAGCACGTCTCCACTGAAGATCAAGTTATCCACTGAAGGACTGCTTATTCTTCTCATTGAAATAATCAGCACCAGAATAAACCAGACTGGGTACATACATCACCAAGCCCGACCCACTGGGTGGAGATCCTCACTTTTTTATCTGTAACAATCACTGTGGTAACAGTTGTAACCACACTTAAGCCCCAATGCATTTCAATGACAATCACTAATGAAACAAGCTGTAATTGTACAAATTTAGGAGCCCCACCTAATAACATGAATTTGGCAGAGGGAAACACAATCTCCAACCAACGAGGGGGAAATTTACTTAGTTTCCAATATACCTTTTTCAAAAAATGGCATAGATGTTACAAGGCCAGTAGCTGCTCAATGAGCATTACATTGAAACAAAATATGGAAAGGGAAGTAGTGTGCATGTGGAGGTATAATGTATCCACAACCATAACTGGGCTAATGTATATTGGCACAAAAAAACTAACTTGACCCTCACAATGCATTCTACTACCTCCCAGGCTCCCAATAAGACTGGTGAAACCTTATCTCCACAAATTTCTAAAACTGGACCCTGTGCCATCGAATATACAGGCCAGCAACAAGTGGTAATTAATCCTTCATGGTTCCTTAAATGAGTGGAATTATCAGTGCAGATTATTATCTCTGTCATTAAACCTGCCTGCTCACCATTTCTGAGTACATCTTACACAGGATAGTTCACATGGTTGCATGGACGGACCCTCACCTCTCCAAAATGATCAAGGAGAGATGAGACTGGTATCCTGGGGACAAGATTCGGAGTATTAAATAGCATGGATGATGAAGTCCTAGTAAACAAAAGAAATTCAGTAACAAGTGATTTATACCAATTGGAATATCTATTACCATCTTCCTTATCAGCATTAGGAACTAACCAGTGGCTCTTATCAGATATATTACCTCAATGGGAAAGGAGGTAATAAAGGAGTGTTTGGCTCTTCTGTAAATATATGACTAAATGCTTATGTAACTAATATCTGTCAATAGAAAGGGAGAGTGGACCGTGTTGATTATTAGAAAGTTGTACAATCTGATGCCCCAATAAAGAATCAACCCAATGATATTGGGTTCATTTCAAAGGCAAGAGGAGTCAGCAGAATTCCCACTGATTTCAGTGACCTTTTGGGTTAGACTCATGGTACCTGATGTGCACTAAATTATTGTAATACAATAAAGTAATAAATTTATATATGTGAAACATTAGGATATTGACATTTTATAACTTTAAAGTACATAGCATGAATGATAAAAGTAAAATGTATATGGATTCTAGAGATGTCACTATCAGGAAAATATGAAAGGAACAAATTTACATGTAACGTATATTATAAGCTTGGATGTTTGAAGTAGGAAAAATGTTCTGAAGTAAAATATTTCTAATAATTCCCTATCCAAGATGTATGGAGAAAAATTGGATAATTGTGGTGAGTTGACCCTGACTGGACACCAGGTGCCCACCAAGCCCCTCTATCGCTCCCCTTCCTTTGATGGACAGAGGGAGAAAATAAGATGAAAAAGGTCATGAGTCAGGATAAGGGCAGGGAGATAATTCACCAAGTACTGTTACAGGCAAACAGACTCAAATTGGGGAATATAAATTTTATTTATTGCCAATAAAAAATAGAGTAGGATAGTGAGAAACGAAGACAAAACTAAACACCTCCCCCCCCATCACCTTTCTTCCAAGGCTCAACTTCACTCCTTTGTTCCCAACTCTTCTACTTTCCCCCCCATCCATGAGCAGTGTAGAGGGGATGGGGAATGGGGTTTGCAGTGAATTAATAATGCTTCATCTCTGCCGCTCGTTCCTTGGCATACTTTTTCCTTGCTCCAGTGTGGAGTTCCTTCCACAGGATACAGTCCTCCACAAACTTCGCCAATGTGGATCCTTCCAATGGAGTGTATTTTTCATTAACTGCTCCACCGTGGGTCTGTTCCACGGGACTGCTCCTGCCTGAGTTCCCCAGGGGCCACAGGTCCTGCCAGAAAACCTGCCACTGCATGGGCTCCTCTCCATTAGCCAGGAACCTGCTCCAGCATGGGCTCTCCGTGGTGTCACAGCTTCCTTTGGGTAACATCTACTTGTTCAGTCATGGAGTCCTCCACAGGCTGCAGGGTGGATATTCCAATGTGGTCCTCTCCATGGGCTGCAGGGGGACAGCCTGTTCCACCATAGACTTCAACATGGGCTGCAGGGGAATCTCTGCTTTGGTGCCTTGAGTACCTCCTCCCCCTCCTTCTACACTGACATGGGTGTCTGCAGGGTTGTTTCCCTCACACTTCTCTCACTCATCTCTCACACAACTGCTGTACAGTGTCTTTTAACCTTTCTTAAATATTTTATCACATATTTGCCATCAGCATTGCTGATTGACTCAGTTTTGATCAATGGTGAGTTCATTTTGGAGCTAGCTGGAACTGCCTCTGTCTGACACGGGCAGCTCCTGATCTCACAAACTTTCTCTTAGAGTTTTTAGATGCAACTTTTCAGTGCCTGAATGTACTTTATTAAAAAGGGAAAATCAGTACTGGGAGATGTATTAATGCAAAAGCATATTAACAAATTGATGACATGCTAACCTGATGAGTGAGTCTCGAGTGCCATGTCATGCTGTCATATCCTGAAAGACTGTGTGTAGCTAACCTTGTTGGTAGTACAATTTGTGAACAGAAGGGTGGAATAAAGAGTAAAATAATGAAATTGATAGAACTGAAGTGAAACAAAAAATGAGAGAGAAAACATTACAATTACAGAACCAGATTTTTTTTTTCTATGTATTAATTCTTTTGCTATGGTTATATTTTCCTGCGTGAAAAGAACTGACAAAAGGAGATCAGATAGCCCATATGAAGCCTACAAAATCTTAGGCAAATTTTAGTCTAAATAAATTGCAAGGAAAATCTTCAATCCCTTCCTACAGACCATCCATAGATCTGGCTCTCAGTCCTTATAAGGAGGTCAAAAGGAACTACATGTCTCATGGTGTCAGGAATATCTTTTTAAACAGAAAACTGAGAAGTGCAGTGAAAGTATTCAGTCGGGATGCCCTGTCCTTTGGATGGGGGAAAATTTTGTTCAGGTCAATTAAAGCATTTCTTTGGCATACTTGAAAAATCTGTTAAACCTGACACTATAACTTATATTTTGCACATTAGCAAAGAGGACTGGATTTTGCATTATGAACAGGCTATTTTGATGTTTTTGAAACTTTTCCAAATATTTTTTCCAACTCAAGAATTTATTGAAAGCAATACTTTCATATCAACAATTTTTGTTTTGAGAAATTAGTATTTCAAGGGAGAAAACTTAAAATTTACTTCCCTTTATTTTGAAAATAAATGGAACTTATTTTATTATTGTTGCTTTATTGTCTAAGTGTACATTTCAGATTTTTTTCCTTGTGTGCTCCCCATTTTCCAGTGTTGTTTCCTTAAATGGCAATGTACAACACAGTGTATATTAAGTCTGGGGATCATTTTTACCTCTAAGTGCTCTAAAATGGAAGATTCATCCCTTCACCACAATTAATGTGCCCCGAGGTGTGACGGTTTAATGAAGCAATGATCCAGTTTGCATGTACAAAACTGAATACTTTATTCAACACAACTCTTGGTATATATAGGGTTTTGGGAAAGAGGGACAAATATTCCATTCATATTTGGGATTAAAGGTCTGGAAAACATAGGGAGTTATTTTTCTTCAAACAGATAAACAGATATTTCCTTATCACAATCACAAGGCAGATGGGGCAAACAAAGTGATAAAGGGATTTAATTACCTATGGAGCCTACAAGTCTGCTTAATTAAAAGATAATATAAGAATTTCAGGGAGTGGATGTAAACAGACTTTCCTTGTCTTTGTTTAAATTCCATGGTTTCTGGCTAAGATCATTTCTTATCTCTGCAGTGTCATCAGATATTCCTGCTCCAACACCAAAGTTTGATTTTTCACAAATCATTATTGAGATGGATCAATATGAGTTAGCAGTTCTATACCGACTTGCATCCCAGGAATTAAAAACACTTAAAAAACATTACTAGAGCCTGACAATTCCCTGTGAAGTTTAAAGAATTATGTGGTGTCATTTCTCCAATTTATTTGGCTGCATAAACATAGTAATTTAGAACAGTACCACTGACAGTTCCCTGTACTTTGGCTGCAGTACCTCGAGTGAAGCAGAAAATGCTACCATAATCATCAATAATCTATGCATAACATCAAAGAAGGGGACTATAGAAGATCATTGGTGGGGCTTATGGGGAAAAGGGGATCCCAAGATCAGATGAAGGAGTTGAGAGTTTTGGAACACTTATTATCCAACAGGAGCAGAGGAAGGGAAAGCAGTTATAGAAAAAAAGCCTGTCATTTGTTCAAACGCTATTTCAGCAAAATCCTTTCATTAAACCTTCTTCATTATGCCTATAGTATAGTGATGCAATATCTATGTTCTATTTTGATGCTCAGTTCCTTTTGCTCATTTTCTCTAACTGGAACTTTAAGTTATTTGGTACTAATTAGGTGCTTGAACTTCAAAGCTTATTTTGACCTCCTGTATCATAGCAAAAAAATTCATTGGGACATTCCAAATGAGAGCTGAGTGTTACAACCCAGTTTAGAAGTTTTGCGCTTTACGGGGTGTTATGCTTTTATTTCAGACTTCAAGAGATTTTGCCTACGCAAACTCTTGCAAAGCCTTTGATTCTTTGGTACCTTGAGTTCGAGCCCGGAGAAAAACTACACATTTTTCTCTAAGAGATTTCTTTTAATTTGGTGAGAAAATAGGGGTTTTGGCAAAAGGGGTTTAACAGAAATAACATGCAACTTCACAAAAGCATTACAACAGGTTACTGAAACTAGCAAGCATTGCTATAGTAAGGGAACCTTTGTTACAGCCAGCAAACACAAACTTAAGTGAAATACAGTCAAGTTGCCCACAGGAGTAAAGGAAAAGAGATTAAGAGAAGGAAGAATAAAGAGAAAAAGTGAGGAGAGAAACATTACCACTCTGAAGGTCACATCTTGACGGGTAAGGAGGGCAGAGGTCAAGAGGGGATGGAGACCCCATGCATGTCTATTTATAGACTTTGTCTATTGTGGCCGCTCCCTCCAGGTGGGACCTTTGGCTCACTGACACTCACTGTCCCCCTAGCCAAAGTGAGGGGTGCCACAGCCAATTAGAGGCTTCAGGGGGTGTGGTGTGGGTGGGCCACCAGGTGGACCTTATTGACAGCCCGGCCACATGGCTTTCCCTGCCATGTGCTCTGCATGGACGTGGCCATGTTGGCTACAGCCCTTCCCCCCCACACACACACACACAGAGACAACATGGTTTATTCGACCCATCAATCAAACAATCCAGTGAGATACAAAACCAGTCTATGACACTAAGCCACTTCTCTAGTGCAGAACATTGTGGTTAAAAAAAGGTGGTAAAAGAAATGTATGTTTTCTTTTGTTTGTTAGTTTAACTCCTTAATTGGAAACTAGCTATTGAAAGTATGAGTAACTTGATACATAGACCCCAAAAAGAAAAATGCATTTTTGAGGGTTGCAGTAATTTTTTTTCAGAGACAGATTTCTTTAGCTTGAATAATTTGGTTGAAAAGCGGTTAAAAGTATTGTCAGAGCTATCTATGGCAAAGGAAAAGAAAGAAGTGGGCTTGAGAATGGGTGGGATTACATTGTGTGCTGGTGACAGCATAATTTATTTGCATTGCTTTTGAACACTCATATTGTTGCCAAATTTTAGGAACTCTCTAAACATGGACAAAGAGTCAGGTTTAGAAAGGGCATGTTTATTCTTCACAGGGTGCAAGGTGGAAGTTTTCCACAAATCAAGCACACCAGGTAAAAACCAAAAGGATTTCTACACTAAAGTTTACATAAACCTGCCTACCTAATACATAGTTATCACCTATTGCAGTCATTTAGCTTGCGCAACCTTATGCAATACTTGTTACTGTGCCTGCGTGGGCCTCTTCAGGCATCTCTGGTGTTCTCTGGTGGTTGTTTGGTGAGGTGCCCCCTACTCAGTTTCAAGCAAAATTCAGGTCAGGATGTGCAGAACACAGGACTGTGCACCAAATAAGATGTGATCTGCATCTCAGGCACCATGTCTTCTTAAACAATTGCCAAGTAGGACATAAAATACAAAAGCTTTCCATAAGCATTAGGCAACACCTGCTTAACACACCTGATAACATCTATTTGCATTCAAAAAAAGGGGTTAAAGGTGAGAATGATACCATCAGCTTCCATCTGCAACAGAGATCAAAGGAAGGGGCAGAGAATTCTGCTTAAAGACTCAGAGAGTTCTGCTTAAAGACATCAATATTGGCTGAACTGAACTTGCAAGTGGTGATTGAGTTCAGGAAATTCACATATTTGCATTAAAATCATTTTGCTTGATGCTAATTCAAACTTGTAGCTGAGACTTCTTAGGCGATAATTTTTGAAGCCTTTATGCTGAATTCATTTTTTCCTGATGAAGCTACTGAGTTTTGGTACTCATGCTCCTGTGTCAAGGCTGCAGGATGCCCCTTACACAGATCAGAGCAAATCTCACATAGTTTCCTGAAGGTCCCAGTCTTTATAAACTCACTCATTTTCTGTTCCTTCATATACAACCCTAAACAGCCTCCAGTGCCAATACTGGCATTGTTCATGCTGTGTTATGAGAACTGTCAGACTGATAGTTTGTCCTTTACATATGAGTTCATGTTCATCTATCAGAGGAGCATTCGTGCTAAAATGTGTCTAAACATTTTGAAGCAATCATGGGCAACTCTATTTATTAAACTAGCAAAATTAGGTGGGATTGAGAAATTTAAGAATTATTAGGAAAACAGTGGGGAAATGATGTCTTTAACATATTCCACTGCTCAGGAAAAATCCAGCTTTTGATCATTCTTTGTCCAGTGAAATCCATTTCATAACAAGCTGGACAAGCCTCTGTTTGCATGTTGGGGTTGTCTATTCCAAATGGCTTTCAGCCAGCAGTTTTACTGAGAGTGGGAGCCATCTGATATTTCAGTGGAGAGAAAGAGAGAAAAAGCATTAGCAGAATTCAGGGAATCAGATGAACAAATAGTATTCAGAATAAGCCCCTATTTTCTGTATAGTTTGATAGCACAAGCTGTACAAAAACATTATTCAGTTGGCTTTTGTCCAATGAGCTCTTTTAGACTCTAAACATGCAAAGTATGTGTTTATTGTTTACAGTTTAATAAATAAGTGCTTGAACAGGTCCAATGAGAGTCAAACTGTCCTGTAAGACAGGGGTAAAAGAGAAGGACCGTAGAGTGATTTCTGATGAGGAATAACAACTTGCAGCAGGATGTTGTGCTTCTTTGTGTAGAAGATACACACCACGGGGTACCCTGTGGTTTTACCTGCTAGACCATGGAGAGGACATGAGGAATTGGGATGGACAACCTACCTCAACCCTAGAGGCGCACATGTGGGAATTGCCAGGAAAAAATCATAAATGGAGGGTCTTCCAGGAAAGTTGCTGCTCCAGTCTCCAGGGAACAGTTTTCCAGGCAGAATGAAAGGTCTGATCATACTACTGACTCTATGGAGAGAAGTTCTAGTCCATTTCTACAAAATGTTAGCAGGCAACCTTGTGATCAGTATTTAAGGGGCCCTGCCTCCAGGCAGATGGAGGAGAGGGATAACTGGGTTTACTGAACTGTGTGGACTTGATGGTCTGGCACAGCAGTCCCACAAGAGTACAAGGCTTTAGTAGACACTGGTGCACAGTGTATCCTAAGGCCATCAAGCTATGCAGGGGCAGAAACCATTTGCATTTCTGGAGTGACAGAGGGATCCAAAAAGCTGACTGTACTGGAGACTGAAATCAGCCTGACTAGGAATGAGTGTGTGAGAAAAATCTCATTTATTGAATTTAGAAAGACGGCAAAAGTTTGCAAAACAAAAGGAATAAAACGAAAAGGAAAAATTAATTACAACATGTGTTGGGTGTCCTAGGCATGCAGGATTCCCAGGAACATGCCCTCCAATTCAAAAGTCCTGCTTTTTAAACATTCTTAAGGTTCAACCCCGTTTACGTCATAGAAGAGGCGTTCCCCTATCCCTGGTTGGCTGTGTCGTGCTGGGAGGTGGAGTGTCCAGCAGCATGGCAGCTTCCAGGACCAGCCATGTGGTATAAGGGGTTTCCTTACCAATATTTATTTTACAATTCCCTATTCCCGTTCGCATGTTTCCCTGACACCGGTATGAGAAATAAAATAATCTAGTTTTATTATAAGTAAATTTATTTAAGTGGGAAACAGGGGGTGTTGGGATTTTTTTTCTTACCTCCCATTTAATTTTGGGAATATTTAGGCACCTCGCGAAGATTGTAAGGTGAAAGACCCCGTCAGGGCTGTACACCGAGGGAATATTGCGGTCGAGGTAGGATACAATATATAAATGGAAATTTACACCGGCCACATGTC